>NC_143570.1:89504090-89654772 GCF_054136105.1 Typopeltis vanoorti
TCGTTCATTCAGTATCCAATAAATAATAAATTTAGTTTAATCCTTTATCCAAGTGTGAGCAAACAAAGTTTGCGCCTGAAAGTAACTTCAGGACTGGGGTAAGGTGGTACAACACCAGGCAACTCGTTGCAAAGGTGGAGCAAGATACCAACACTCCTGTCTCAGTATCTCCTATAATGCCACCAGAGTGTACAGAGGATTTGAAATTGGAAACGATCACTATTTAGTCTTGAGCAGGATAAAGTTAAATTTCATATTGAAAAGAATAACATTGTACCACCTTACCCCAGTCCTGAAGTTACTTTCAGGCGCAAAGTTTGTTTGCTCACACTTGGATAAAGGATTAAACTAAATTTATTATACTCTAACCAAGTGAAAAATAAACTTTCAACATCTTTCTCTAAATCCAGAGTAATTTATTAAAAAAGGGTGGCACACCATTGGGCAGCTCCAATAGGTGGAGATGACCTACGAATGCTTCTGCCTGGTATTTCAGCTTGGGCCTGGCTCCCACTGAAGAGACCTCAATAAAGGTCGAAACTAGTCTTGGTAGTGGCCCTTTCCTTAATGCATAACATTAGATATATCCGCAAGGTGATGTGTTTTGCATTATAGGAGATACTGAGACAGGAATGTTGGTATCTTGCTCCACCTTTGCAACGAGTTGTCCTGGTGTTGTACCACCTTACCCCAGTCCTGAAGTTACTTTCAGGCGCAAACTTTGTTTGCTCACACTTGGATAAAGGATTAAACTAAATTTATTATACTCTAACCAAGTGAAAAATAAACTTTCAACATTCAGTATCCAAGTAGATACCCAACAGGGTGCACCACGAGAAGGTGAGGATTGGACATTAGGTCAGAAGCCCTGGTCAGTTCTCCGCATTCCTTTAAAGGCTATGTGGAGGTCTCCTCTCAGTTATACAGCTTTGACCCTTAAGCACCCCACATATATCCATACTTGAAGTAGAAAAAGCCATCAAAGCCTTGAAATGTGGAAAGGCAGTAGGAGTAGATGATATCTGACCAGAAATGGTGAAGTATGGTGGTATAAAAGTCTTACAGTGGCTGCACTGCATAGTTCAGAAGGCCTGGACAGAGGGACGAATTCCCGATGTAGAGCTCTCATAGTACCCATATATTAAAAGGGAAATAAAACTGAATGTGAGAATTACAGAAGTATTTCCTTACTGAGAGTGTTCCTGGTAAGATTTATGCAAGTATACTTAGGAAAGGGATGAGAAGAATTGTGGAACAAAAGCTTGGTGAAGAACAAGCTGGATTCAAGCCAAATAGAGGCTATCAGGATCAGATCTTCACTTTACGACAAATAGAAGAGAAATCATGGGAATATAACAAAGATACGTATTTAAGTTTTGTTGATCTGGAAAAGGCATATGACAAGTTGCCAAGAGAGAAGCTATTCAATACACTACAGTTATATGGTGTCAATGGGGCATTATATCAAGCAATACTTAGTCTTTATTTGAGTTGTAAGTCAGCAGTTAGAATTGAAGGATGTACAGGAAGATGGTTTAATGTATCTAGTGTCAGACAAGGATGTACATTATCCCCTCTGTTATTCATTATCTATATGGATCACATTATGAAGGAAAGTGGTATTAAACATGATATCAGAATTGGAGATGTTAATGTCAGCTCTTTGCGTTATGCTGACGATGTTATAGTTCTAAATAAATCTGCTACAAGTTTGCAAGATTACCTGACTAAATTGAATAATTGTAAGAGATATGGTATGAAGGTCAGCATTAAAAAGACAAAGACAATGAAAATAGGTAGAATTGTTGAAAATGTCAACTGTATTGTGAACAGGAAACCTGTGGAACAAGTAAAACATTTCAACTACTTAGGCACAATTTTTAGTGAAGATGGTAAATTAAATACGGAAATAGACAACAGAATCAACAAAACTGGTATGGTAGGTAGTCAATTGAATAAATTCATATGGAATAAGAGACAAATTAGTAGGAACACTAAATTAGTTGTATACAAGACGGTGTTCAAACCAGTTTTAACTTATGGATCTGAGAGCTGGGTCAGAAGTAAAACACTTGACCAAAGACTAGAGACCACAGATATGAGAGTCCTGAGAAAGATTAGAGGCATGAACAGATGGCATCAATGGCAATATCATATTAAAAACAAGGATATTAGGAAAGAACTTAACATTGTCAACATCCAGGAATGCGTTACCAGAGCTAATCTCAGGTGGTATGGTCACTTAAACAGAATGGACAAGGAAAGATTAGCCAAACAAGTGTTCTCTGCCAGGTTGGCAAGAAAACGACCCAGAGGAAGACCAAGATATTGGTGGATTGATACGATATTAAGTGCCTTAGATGATAGAAATATAAGATCTGATAATGTTGGAGTCTAGCAAGTAACAGACTGATTTGGAGGAAAATTGTAGATAGGAATTTAGTAATAATGTAAATTTTTTATGTAGTACTATCATATCCTGTACACCCCTTGAGGGTACATGTCAGGAATTTGATGATGATTAAAAATAAGCAATTAAAACCCGACAAGTTTTGTGTGTCGTACAACTATTGTACATCATCAGGGGAAGTGGTACATAAGTTTTACAAAACACTAGCCTGTTAACAATTAATTACACATATTAGATTTTTTGATAACTTCACAACTGTTAAATGTAATTGGATAAACCAGAATACAAATGATAAATTCATTACTGTATGTGTGTTGGAACATTGATAGCTGTTGCTATCACATTCTGTGGTATCATGTGTCCTATATCCTAGATCCTTGGCAGTTAAATGTTTGATGATAGCAGATCATACTTGATGTAAAATTAATCCTTGATTTTTATTGCATTGTGTAGGGATCCTAAGCACTTGCAAGTCTTCTTTAAATTTTCTTGTGAAACGGTTATTATCAATATATGACACTTTTGTTTGAGAGTACTTGATGGCCAGTAGTGGAATGCCAGGCCTGATTTATGCTTTTTTTTTTTTGACATTTTTACATGTTCAGACATGTGGATCTCTCCCGACCCTGGTTTACATAACAAATGCCACAAGAGTAATGAATCTCATAGATACCTGGTTTTTTCATTGGGTGATGTGGAGGCTTCAGTGGAGCTGGAGTCTTGATATTTTTTGTAAAGGTAAAAAAAGCCACCTTTATGTTGTACACATGGAGCAGCACAGCCACTTTGTCTGTGACATTTTTGATGTAAGTTATTGCCTCTGCCAATAATTCCTGAGTAAAGACCAAGCAGCATTGATTTCCATCCCATGCAATTCCTCATTCCATGATATTGCTGCAAGCTGCTGCCTGAGTTTGCCATAATCACCTGCCTTATTCCACATATAACTCTTTCTCACAAAAAGTCCTGTTATGGCATATGACCACCCAAGTAATCACTTCATTTATAACAATCTCTTCTGATGAGATAATCAAATACAAGAACCTCAATCCACTTGTTTCCTCTGTTACATACTGCTTAAGGTAGTTATCCCTTAAAAACATAAGTAATTCATTCTCTTTGGTTCCTGATGCCATCTCTTTATTCAAGTCTATATTACCAAAATTGAAATCACCCATAACGATCATCCTTATCTTAGCCAGATCTAAACATTTCATTCTCACTGCCTTCCACATTACTAGGTCTATAGCATCACCCTACAACAAAAAATACATTAAAAAGAATTACTTAGTTGGCTGAAACTGAGAGCATTTAGTGCTTTCAAGCAAAGCAGCATAAAGACAACATGTAATAGCGATGGCTTCCCATACTTAATACATAATTAGTCAGATTTAACCTAATGAATAATATGTATATATAAAAGTTAAGCAAAAACATATTTATATATAAACAAATTTATGGTCAAATGTGTTTGTACAAATTAATTCTTTCTAAAAAATTAAAAACATCATGCAATTTGCCTGAGTATGAGCTTTGGCTTGGTTAGATAGGTGAAATTTTCATTCCTCTCTAGTGTAAATTTTTGACAATCTACCAGAATATGATGAATAGTGAGATGTGTGTTGCATTTTTCACATATGGGAGGGTCATCAGCTCTCAGTAAATGAGAATGCATAAGGTGACTGTGACCAATGTGGAGCATAGCAAGGACAATCTCCTTCCTTCTCTTTGTACGTTGACTAGAATGCCAGTGTTTAATTTCAGGTTTAATGTTATATGATTTGTTTGTTGATGCTTCTTGCCATGTTAACTCCCACTGAGCAATTAGCTTTGATCTTATAAGTTGTCTATAGTCTATATATGGAACTGTCAAACAGTATGTGGAGAAAGTATGAGCTGATTTAGCAGCTGTATCTGCAGCCTCATTTCATTTGATTCCGATGTAGCTGGGAATCCAGCAGAACTGAACACTGAAATTAAGGATTTTCATTTTGTGAAGCAAGTGTAGCACTTCATAAAGTATTGGATGTGAATTATGCATAGGAGAGGAGATAGCCTATAAAGAGCTCAATGAGTCTGTATAAATTATACACTTTTGGTAGCAGTTTTCTTTCATATGCACAAGTGCAAGCTGAATGGCCTGTAACTCTGCTGCATAATTACTGCAGTCTGGTGGGATCTGATTTGAGATAATAATGTTAGGAAACACAGCAGCACAGCCAACAGAGGTGTTAGTTCTTGAACCATCAGTATAGATGGGTAAGAAATCAGCGTGTGTTGCTCTGTGTGCATTAAACAATTGCAGGTAAATGGATGATGGGGTATAAGATTTCTGTAGCTGACAAAGTGAGAGGTTGCAGGATGGTGTGCAAACCTGCCATGGAGGAATGCTTTTATGTTTAGTGTAGCTAATGTTGTCAATATTTATACTAACAGTTTGCACAGTTTCTTTAATACGTATACCAAAAGGATGTATAGCAGTTTGATGTGTGTGATATTGAACTTCCCAATGCAGAGAGAAGATACTATTCCATGTAGAGTGATCTGGGAGAGATTTTATTTTTAGGGCGTAATTAAGACACAACTGTTTCCGTTGAAGTGATAGAGCCAGTTCATTTGCTTCAACATAGAGACTTTGAGTGGGTGAGGTGCGAAAGGCACCAATAGCTATATGTATACCCTGATGATGGATGGAATCCAACCATTGTAGGTTACTCTGTCTTGCCAAACCATAGACCTGGGACCCATAATCCAGCTTTGAATGTATAAGTGCACGATAAAGATGGAGCAATGAAGCTCGATCAGCACCCCACTCAGTAGAGGATAGAGTGCGAAGGAGGTTCAAAGTTCTTTTGCACTTTTCTCTTAGTTGATGAATGTGTGCTAGAAATGTGAGTTTTCTGTCAAAGATGAGTCCCAAGAACTTGGTTTCTGTAGCTACTGGAATAACAGTATGTTTCATTCTTAGTTCAGGATCTGGGTGATGAGTGCGTTTTCGACAGAAGTGTACAGACACTTTTTTCTGTTGAAAACCCAAATCCATTATTAAGAGTCCACAGAGAGACATGATCAATTGCTTGCTGAAGTTGCCTTTCAATTACCCTCATGTTACGTGAGTGACAGTAAATTGTGAAGTCATCAACATATAGAGCATTGTCTACAGTGGGAGGAAGCTGTTCAATAATTGAGTTAATTTTAATAGCAAAAAGGGTTACACTTAAGACAGAACCTTGGGGAACACCTTGTTCTTGATGATATGGTCAAGATAGCATACTTCCCACTCTGACTTGGAAAGTTTGCGTGGACAGAAAGTTTTTAATAAATATAGGGAGGTGTCCTTTGAGAATTCCTAGACCTAGGTTACAGAGGTCTTTTAATATGCCATATCTCCAGGCTGTGTCATAAGCTTTTTCCATGCCAAAAAAACTGAGCCAAAGATGTTCTCGCTTCAGAAATGCATCTCTTAAACAAGTTTCTAACCGAACTAAACGGTCTAAAGTTGATCAATGTCTACGGAAACCACATTGTGCACTGGAGGGAAGACTGTTGCTTTCTAAATACCAGAGAAGTCTGGCATTAACCATTTTCTCTAGTATCTTACAAAGACAGCTGGTCAGAGCAATGGGTCGATAATTATTTGCTTGTGTTGGATCTTTTCCTGGTTTTGGGATAGCAATGACAATTGACTTATGCCAAGAATTTGGAAACTCTTCCTCTGCAAGTATTCTATTGTATAATAAGAGAAGAAGATCCATAGAAGATGATGATAGATGTTTTATCATTTCATAATGGATGGCATCAGGTCCTACTGCACTAGGGTGAGATTGTAGGAGAGCTCTTTTTAGTTCCTCCTTGACAAATGGCTGAAGAATGTTGGTAGAAAAATTAAGCCTTTGTTTCTCTTGCTGTTCTTTCAGTATTAAAAATTCCAGAGAATATGAAGCTGTTGCCGAGATTTCAGCAAAAGTTTCTCCCAAAGTATCTGCAATAGCTTTGAGATCAGCAAGAACACCTCCATTATAGTCTAAGGTGGACAAACAATGTGTACTATATCTGTCTTTCATTTTCCAGATTTTATCTCATACAATTTTTGGACTGGTCATTTGATTAATCGATGTAGTAAATTGAATCCATGATTGTTTTTGACTCTGACGTCTTGCATAACGTGCTTTGGCTTGAGCACGCTTGAAAGTTATTAAATTTGATGTGGTGGGGTATCTACGAAATATGCTCCATGCTCTGTGTCGATCTTTTTTGGCTACCTGACATTCTGGGTTCCACCAAGGTTTGGATAGACTGGGAATCGAGATGATGTTTTTGGGATGGAGGTTGTTGTTGCCTGGACAATGCATTCTGTTATATATTTTACAGCTTCATTGATAGGTGTTTGACTGATGGCATCAGCATTAAATTTTGCAAGATGAGAGAAAGTGTTCCAGTCAGTCTGATCCATTTTCCATATAGGTATCCGTGTAGGTGAACATAGTTCCTGGGAAGACATTGTACAAAGGACAGGAAAGTAATCACTTCCATATATGTTCTCTTCAACGTCCCACACGAGCAGTGGAAGAATAGAAGGGGAACAGATTGTAAGATCAATTGCAGAATATGAGCAGGTAGGTATATGGAAGAAAGTATTGAGTTTATTATTATCAAGAATTTTTTCAATGATTCGACTTCATCTATTAGTGTTGGCACTACCCCAGAGTATTGTGACCGTTAACGTCACCCATCAAAAGTATGGGTTCAGGCAGTTGCGAGATAAGGTTATCAAGATCAATTTCATTTAAATCAACATTTGGTGGTAAATAAATTGAACATACTGTAATAAGAAATCCCAGAGAAGCGAATTGCTACTGCTTCCAGAGAAGTATTAATTTGGACCTGATGGAAAGGAATATGACTGCCCACTAGGACAGCTACTCCTCCATCAGCAGGACCACCTCCAGTTTTATCCTTATGTACAACAGTGAAATTCCTAAAGGTACAGTCCTCATTGGGTCTAAAGTAAGTTTCCTGTAGACAGAAACAGAAAGGTTTGTGTTTCTGCAACAACATCTTGATATCGTCAATATTCTGGCAGATCCCACGACAGTCCCACTGTAAAAATTTTCCTATTGTTTTGATTTTATTGACGTCTGGTTTTCGAGAGGTTGAGGGCTTACCTTTGCCAGATTTATATTTATCCACTGTTTTAGGGAAGTATGGATGGCCAGTGTCCATCTCTTCCTCTGGTAGAGTGTTCAAAACATCAAATGTGTTAGGGTCAGTTGGTATGTTTAGTTTGCTTTCAGTGGGTATCGAGGTATCCATTTTTTCTGTGCAAGTCTCTGGTGGTTTATCTTTAGGTAAAGTCTCCACCATAATTTTTTTGACAAGTGAGTTTTCATCGAATGGGACCATTTTTGAAGTTGTCTCTGGAGTAAGGCTATAGGTCTTGTGATTAATGCACTCAACAGAGAAGCACTTGCGATCATAAAGTTCAGGTATGGTGAAATTATCAAATGGTGGAATAGACATACATGTTTGAGTTGCTGTTGGCACTTTTTTAATTGTTACTTTTTCAGCATAAGAGGATCATAGAACAGATGTAATGGTGGCCGCCAGCTTTCTTTTTGCATCCTGATATGTTATGTTTTGTTCTACTTTAATTTTTTGTATCTCTTTTTCATCTTTCCATTTCTGACATGCATGAGAGTATGCTGGGTGATCTCTCTGACAGTTGACACATTTAGCTTTTTTTTTCACAGCAAGATTTATTATCATGTTCTTTACTACCACATTGGGCACAGGTAGCAGAACCACGACAGGCAGTTTGGGCATGTCCATATCTTTGACATTTAAAGCATCTCAGCAGGTTAGGGATGTACATTCTAACAGGACAGCTGAGATACCCTGCTTTTACAGATGTCGGAGGCCTAGGTGTATCAAAAGTAAGGATGATGTTCTTGGTTGAGACCAGGCGACCATCCCTGCATATCAGGATAGGCCTCACCCATCACTCCTTGATCTTTAAGCTCTGAACATATCTCCTCATCAGGAATATCAAGGAGATCCCATTCTGATATCACTCCTCTACTGGAATTGAGTGTACTGTGAGGTGTTATTGCAATTTGTATTCCACTCATTGTCGTTGTTCTCAGTAGTTTCTCGGAATGTTGTTTGCACATTGTTTCCATGAGGATATCACCAGAACGCAATTTCTTGTCATTTTTGGGAGGTCCTGCCAGTCCTTCTAAACCTTTTTGGATAAAGAAGGGTGACATTTTCTCAATTGGTTTTTCACCTGTTGGATGAATGATTAAAAAGGTTGGTAGATTTATATTAGTATCTGATATCTTTTGTTTCTTACTTCTGTTTCCATATGCTGTGTCTACATTATCGGTACTTGGTTGGGACTTTGTTAGGGTCCATGAAACATTTGAGGATGAAGAATTGATATTTAAGGAATTTTTAATTCAGCACCAGAGCTCCCTACCCACCACGGAGCCACACATGGATGCCCACCACCTGGCAAGCAAAGACTGTGCTCAGGAGTGGAATGTCAGGGCTACCCTGGACACTACACTGGCACCGCAGCAGGTCCAGGATCCCGACCTCGGACCATGGGGTGAGAGACTTACTGCAACACTGTTGACTCTTGAAGGCAAGCCCACCAGCCGATTGATCCTGGCTGGGCCATCCAGGACCACCCGTCTTGCCGAAGCAGGGGCCAAATTAGTGCACGACTACCAGGATCCCCCTTTCCGGATGTCCACGGGTTGCACCGCACGGCAAACATGCCATTGGATCCCAGTGACGGTGGTCTGGAAAAAGGATAGTGAAAAATACTCAGACATAGAGCAAAGAATATGGGAAGAAAAGCGAAGAAAAAGAGGAAGAATGAAAAGGGCCAGTACCATCACTGGGAGGTCCCCTCCACCACAAACAGGTGCCCCACATGGAGGGGGATAGAAGAGGAGAGAATAGAAACAGTGGAAGAGAGGAAATGATAGAAAAGGAGAAAATAGAAACAGTGGAAGAGAGGGAATGAGAGAGAGGTATGGGAATGATAGAAAAGGAGAGAATAGAAATAGTGGAAGAGAGGGAATGAGAGAGAGTTATGGGAACAATAGAAGGAGAGAATGAGAAGAATGCAAGGGAGTGCTGGAACCAGGGATGGAGTGATGCCAGGACAGCAGGTAAGTAGGGGAACACAGAGTGGAAGAGTTAGAGGAGAGAGAGAGAGAGAGAGTGAGGAATGCAGGTGAGCAATCAAGGAACAGAGTGATAAGAGCTGTGATGTATGGAGACTCGACGTTCCGAGGATAAGACAGGATGCCAGAGGAGTGTTTGCCTGGAGGAACGATAGAGAGTGTGGCTATGGCAATTAAGCAGGGTGAAGGGGGGGGGGGGATGAGATGATTGTGATGGTGGGCATGAATGACTTGAGAGGCAATGTAAATCAGATGGTGAGAGATCTGAGATTCTTGCTTGAGGCTGTACGAAAGAAAACGCAGAGAGGAAAGATTTTGTGTGTGTTGCCCAGGTATGATAGTGATGAGCTGAGCAGAAGAGCAGTAATAATGAATAGCATAATAGCCAGAATGTGTCAGAAGAGAGGATTGGAATATGTGGATGCTTGGAGGGCATTTGAGGACAGAAAGGAACTGTATGTGAGACACCGCTTGCATTTGAATGAGGAAGGAAGTAGGCATCTGGAGAGATTGCTGTTTTCTGAAAGAGTTAGGGTGTCAATGCAGGGAAACTAAATTCTCAGGTTGGATGGTAGCAGGGATGGCCTCTTGTGGGAATGAGTGCTGGGGGGGGGAGGACGACATCAGGTAACATTTGAGTCCACTGGGGTCTGGAGGTGATAATGATATGTACAGAAGCAGTGCTTTATGCTTTTTTTTATGCTTTATGTTAACATAAAGCATTTTTATGCTTTATGTTAATGCCAAGAGTATCTGGAATAAAGGAAATGAATTGCAGGCACTGATAGCATCAGCCTGGGCAAAAGATTATTGGGATCTCTGAGACGTGGTTGACGGAAGATGATATAATAATAGGAATAGAAGTAGCAGGATAGGAAGGGAAAAGGCGGTGGTAGAGTACTGCTTATGATAAGTGATGACTTATGTCCTCTAAGAATGGAGGCTTTGGAAGGCAATGACACTAATGGTTTTGAAAGCATATGGTGTGAGGTAGAGGTGGGCAAGACAGGATATTTAGTGGGATGTTGCTACAGGCCAAGGAGCACAGAGGGTGGGGAACAGGAGATGTTTAGGCAGCTGAGCTTAGCAAGTGCAAGAAGAATGATTCTTATGGGAGATTTTAACTACAGCAATATAAGCTGGGAAGAGGGAAATGCATGTAGTAATAAGGGATTGGAATTTCTAGAATTCTTGAGGGACAAATGTCTTAGGCAACATGTAATAGAGGGAACAAGAAATTCAAAAGAGTTTTGGATTTGGTCATTGCATCAGAAGAGCTGATAATAACTAAGATGACATCTCTCCCCCAGTCGGAGAGCGTGACCATGTGGTTTTCACTTGGAAGATGAATAGATATGCAGGAGTATCAAAGAAAAGGGAACATATGTGGAATTATAAGGCAGGTGATTATAATAATAATCTTAGATATCAACTTGGGACAGTTCCACGGAGGGAGGAACTGGAAGGGCAAGATATTAGTGCTTGGGAAATTGTGAAGGAATATTTGTTAGCAGCAATAGTAAGTTGTATTTCACAAGTGAAGAAGAGGACACAATTTGGTGTAAAGCAGATGATAAACAATATCAAACAGGAACTGTAGGTGAAAAAGAGATTATGGAAGATATATAAGGAGAGTGGCAGAGAGCAGATGCATGAAGAATATTAGACGCAGGCCAGGAGAGTGACTAGTATGGTGAGGAAGGCAAAACCGGAATATGAGAAGAGATCGGCATTAAGATCCAAAGAAGATCCTAGGGAATTTTTTAGCTATGTGGCCAGTAGGAGGAGAAATGATTGGGGAAGAATGACATTGTGGGATAAAAACTGGAATAGAGTGACTGATGCAGAGGACATAGTGGAGTTGTTCAATGAACACTTTATTGGAGTATTTCATCCTGGAGGAGGTTTTAATACTAGAGGGATAGGGCAGGTTCAGGGTTTAGAGGTGCAAGAGGAGAGTGTGTTCCAAATAAATACTGTGGATATCAGTAAAGCTGTTGGACTGGATGGTATTTCACCACGGATTTTGAGAGAATGTGCTAAAGAACTGACAGTTCCGTTGACCTGGCTTTTCAATGAAAGTTTGGCTACAATAAGGGTACCCAGGGAATGGAAGGAAGGTAAGATAGTGCCATTGCGGCAGACTGAAAGGCAGACTGTCTAATTATAGGCCAGTTTGTGTGTCATCAGTAGTTATTAAGGTCTTGGAGAAATTAGTGAGGGACCATATACAGCATTGGCAGATGAGGGTAATAAAAAGCCAAGAGGCTATTTATTTCCAGCGGTGTAAATTAAGTTAAGGGGATAAAATAATGAGGGATTTTTATCCCCTTAACTTAAGATGAGGGTAATGTTATTTGTGAGAATCAACATGAATTTGTTAAGGGGTGCTCTTGCTTTAGTAACATGACTGCTTTTCATAATAAAGTGACAAGAGCAGTTGATGAGGGAAAGCACATACTGCCACTGTTTTGCATTTTGCAAAGGCATTTGATAGGGTACCACATGCTAAGCTGATACTTAAGTTGCAGCACATGGGTTTAGACGTCAGGTTAGTCAACTGGATTCAGGATTGACTGTCTGACAGGTATCAGATAGTTGTGTATGGTGGGGCAATATCAAGGAGGTAGAAGGTTACAAGTGGGTTTCCACAGGGCTCAGTACTGTTTAACCTTTATATCAATGACATTGTCAATGGATTGCAAGAGAATATTCAGCTGTTGGCAGATGATGTGAAGCTGGGCAGGGTTATTAGTAATAGTGCAGGTGTGGCAGCCCTGCAAGAGGATTTGAATAAACTGGAAAGATGGGCAAATGATTAAAATATAAAGTCTTGAAGTTTGGGATACACTGATGGCAGGCTGCATACTCGATTGGAGGAGCTGTACTGGAGGAAGTTCCAGTACAGCTCCTCAAGAGATCTAGGGGTGATGATTGATAGAAAACTAAAATTCAGGGAGCATATTGCAAAGGTGGTGAAGGTAACCCAGAGGATTGCTGCAATACTGAGAAGGATGCTGACCTGCAGAAATAAAAGAGTTATTATTCCATTGTATAAGACTCTGATCAGACCACACACAAATTTGGTCCCCAGGATTTGAAGGGGATAAATTAACTGCGGAAAGGGTACAGAGGCAGATAACAAAGATGGTTTCAGGACTGTACAACGTTAGTTATGAGGATTGGCTGAAGGAATGTGGACTGCAGAGTTTAGTGAATAGAAGAAGGAGAGGTGAAATGATCGAGACTTTTAAACTGTTGAGAGGCAGTTACAAGGTTGACACTAGGGAGTTCTTTCACTTACGGGAAGGAGTGATGCCAAGGGGCCATCCCTGGAAGTTATGAAAGGAAGCTGTGAGTAAGAGGGTGAGGAGTGGTTTCTTTGTGTGGAAGGTGGTTGAACCGTGGAATGCATTGTCTGATAGAGTAGTGAGAGCAAGAACGATCAATGAGTTCAAGGAGTGGTATGACAGACTTTGTGGTTCCTAGGAAAGTCCTCCCACAGTGAGTCTCTTGACTCCAAAGAGACCTGAACAATAATAATAATAAAAAAATTTGGAGATTTTATTGCTGAGTCTGAACATTTCATATCTCTAATTGAGAATGGGAAATATATAATTATTTCCAAGATAAAGTGGCTTTCAGCAGAAGAACTGTTTCTTTCAAGAGAAGTACAGAAGCAGTTAAGAGAATGTTCTTTTTTTTTTTAGCTACCAGATCGACATAATATGGGTGACAAAAAAAAAACAAAAAACACACAAACTGGTGAGATCTTTCTGAGCAATAAATACAAAATGTTATATTCAGGCAATGACAATCAAGGAAAAGAAGGAGTAGCCATAGTATTCAACACTAAATATGAGGCTAATCTTCTTGAATGGTAGGCAGTCTCAAGTAGAGTGATGTGGGCCTATGGTCCTACAGAAGGTTCTACTAAGGTAGAAGTGGAGGGATTTTTTGAGCCTTTAGAGAAAGCAACTGACACAATGAAAAAGGAAAAGCTGGTCCTTGTTGGGGATCTAAATAGCAGAGTAGGAAATGATTGCCAGACATACAAAAATATTTTGGGAAAATTTGGAGAAAAGAGTAAAGCTAATAATAATGGCAAATACCTGTTGGATTTCTGCTCAGAACATGGACTGGTTATTACTAACACCATGTATCAACATAAAAATGTGCACAAATTCACATTGAGAGAAGTGGCAAGGAATAAGAAAAGTCTCATTGACTATGTTATTGTTGATAATGATGTTTTCTCCACAATGTTGTTTTGTTTCTCCAGAAAAATTTTTATGTTGGAACACAATGTTCCAACATAAAAATGTGCACAAATTCACATGGAAAGAATTGATGGAAAGGTACTCCAAGAGATTGATGAGGCTAGGGACTTAGGGGTGTTGGTAGATAGGGAAATGAAGTTCAGAGGACACATTGCTAAGGTAGATTGCACATAGGATTACTTGGTTGTTGAGGAACACACTGACATCCAGAGATAAAGAGGTTATTATTCCCCTTTATAAAGTGTTGATACTTCCACATTTGGATTACTGTGCTCAGGTCTGGTCACCTGGATTCCTTGGAGATGAGGAGGCTGTGGAGAGGGTTCAGAGAAGAGTCACCAAGTTTAGGAAAGTTAGGAAAGATTAGCTGATTACAATCAGCTAATCTTTCCTAACTTTTTTTTATATTAATTTTTTTTTTTTTTTAGGAAAGTTATTGACCTTTTTAGTTATCTTACACCAGCTACTTAGGTGCCGCTTTTTGGAATTGTCAGTTAGTGTTTAATTTTGAGCTTAATGTACTGAGGATGCCTGTGACACATAGGCGAAAATTATGCTAATAAATAATCTTTCTATGTGAGTTTTTTCCGTTATTTATTGTGCACCGATATATTTAAGTTGTCAGTCAGCAGTTAGAACTGAGAAAGAGATTTAATGTAAAATCAGGGGCAAGACAGGGATGCACATTATCTCCACCGGTATTCATTATCAACATGGTTCACATGATGAAAGAAACTGGAATTAGATCTAATATTAGAATCAGGGATGTCAAACTTGGCTCTTTGCTTTATGCAAATGATGATGTACTTCTAAACACATCTAGTGCAAGTCTCCAGGATTCTCTAACTAAATTGAATAACAGATATAACAAATTTGGTATGAAAATCAGCAATAAAAAGACCAAAACTTTGAAAATAAGGAGCACAGAAAACATATGCTGCATTCTTCTGAATGAAGATCCTGTAGAACATGTAAATATTTCAGCTATTTAGGCACAATTATTAGTGATGATGGCAGGTTAAATCTGGAAATGGACAACAGAATAAGCAAAGCTGGTATGGTGGGTAGTCACCTGAATAAATTTATACGGAATAAGAGAGAAATTAGCCAAAACACCAAACTAATGTTTAAACCAATTTTAAGTTATGAGAGTTGGGTTAGAAATAAAACACTTGGTCCAAGACTAGAGACCAGAGATTCATGGTTCATGACAGAATCATATTAAAAATGAAGATATTAGAAAGGAACTTGACATTGTTAGCATTCAAGAATGTGTCGGCAGAGCCAATCTAAGGTGGTATATGGCCACTTAAATAGAATGGATGAGTAAAGATTAGCAAAACAGGTGTTTGATGCTAAGATGGCAGGAAAGAAAAGACCCAGAGGAAGACCAAGGTCTGGGTGGATTGATTCAGTCAGAAGCTCCTTCGAAGCAAGAAATGTTAAATATGACAATAGTGGAGTGCTCACAAGTAATAGACTGATTTGGAGGAAAATTGTTGCTAGGAGATTAATAATAATGTAAACTTAATTATGTAGTGCCGTCATAGTAACCTGAACACACCTTTGGGTACATATCAGGAAATTGATGATGTTCTTTTTATATCCTCTGAAAATAATAGTTAATGCTATTGAATTACTGAATTATATTAAAAGATGGACCAGGGAACGCGACTGCAAAATTGCACCAAAATCTTGGTTGTCATTGGATGAAGTTGCTTTTATCATCCCCACTCATCACTAACACGGTTGACTCACATCAAGTTGCACAGTGAATGTCACCAAGTATAAGTATAAAATTATTTTTAATTTATTATTCATATTATAAAATGTATTATTTAAATAAATCAACATACGGCCACATGACATATAAGTATGGTCAACATTTTATGGGCCTCCTAAAATGCACGTTTGGGCTGCATGAGGCCCACCGGTTGTCAACCCATGCTCTAGTCGTCTACTAGATTTGAACCCAAGTCTTCATTCATGAGGTCAAGCATGATAGAGGGCAAACGCCACTTCCACTGAGCTACATAGACAATGAAAATAGGTAGAAACATTGAAAACATCAACTGTATCCTGAATGGTGAACATGTAGAATAAGGAAAACATTTCAACTATTTAGGCACAATTTTTAGTAAGATGGCAAGGGTTGCTTAAGGGTCAACGCTGTATAACTGAGAGGAGACCTCCACATAGCCTTTAAAGGAATGTGGAGAACAGACCAGGGCTTCTGACCTAATGTCCAATCCTCACCTTCTCTTGGTGCACCCTCTTGGGTATCTACTTGGATACTGAACGAACGAGGATGAGCTGGCAATTTGGGATTTAGCTGACCAAATTGTATTTTTATTGGCTTAAACCAAAATACAAAATGATGGTACAACATGACAAAATTACATGCCAGCTGGGGCGTTGCCCGGTTAAACAAGACCCCATATGTTTTCATCACCAGGGAACCAGGGCGAACAGAAAAAAGTCAACTACTGGAACAAATCTGAAAAAACACCCCAGCTCAACAACACCAGAGTTAAAGACTGGTACTATCAACATAGGAAGCCTGAATGGCAAAGAAATGGAGCTAGCTGAGGAATTAGATAAGTACCAGATCGACATAATAGGGGTGACTGAAACAAAAAAGACAAAAACTGGTGAGATCTTTCTGAGCAATAAATACAAAATGTTATATGCAGGCAATGACAATCAAGGAAAAGAAGGAGTAGCCATTATTCAACACTAAATACGAGGCTAATCTTCTTGAATGGCAGGCAGTCTCAAGTAGAGTGATGTGGGCAAATATCAGAATGGGGAACTGGACAATAAGACTTATTTGTGCCTATGGTCCCACAGAAGGTTCTACTAAGGTAGATGTGGAGGAATTTTGTGATTCTTTAGAGAAAGCATCTGACACAATGAAAAAGGAAAAGTTGGGGATTTAAATAGCAGAGTAGGAAATGATTGTCAGACATACAAAAATATTTTGGGAAAATATGGAGAAAAGAGCAAAGCTAATAATAATGTCAAATACCTGTTGGATTTCTGCTGAAGACGTGGACTGGTTATTACTAACACCATGTTCCAACATAAAAATGTGCACAAATTCACATGGAGAGAAGAGGCAAGAAATAAGAAAAGTCTCATTGACTATGTTATTGTTGATAGTGATGTTTTCTCCCTGGTGCAGGACACCAGATAGTACAGAGGATTTGAAATTGGAAGTGATCATTATTTAGTCTTGAGCAGGATGAAATTGAATTTCATATTGAAAAGAATATCATGTAAGAAAGTTTTAAAGCGAATAAGAGTTGAGCAGATCGCAGATGTGAACTGTAGACTAATAAACACAAACTGGGGTCAAAGCTGTATAACTGAGAGGAGACCTCCACATAGCCTTTAAAGGAATGCAGAAAACCAACCAGGGCTTCTGACCTAATGTCCAATCCTCACCTTCTCGTGGTGCACCCTGTTGGGTATCTAGCAGGATACTGAACGAACAAGGATGGGCTGGCAATTTGGGATTTAGCCGACTAAATTGAATTCTTATTGGCTTAAACCAAAATACAAAATGATGGTACAACATGACAAGATTTCATGCCGGTGGGGAGTCGCCCGGTTAAACAAGGCATCCGTTGTTTTCGCCAAGGAACCAGGGCGAACAGCAAGAAGTCAGTTATTGGAACAAACCCTAAAACACACCTTAACTCAATATCACCAGTGTTGAAGATCGGTACTATCAACATAAGAAGTCTGAATAGCAAAGAAATGGAGCTAGCTGAGGAAGTAGATAAATACCAGATCGACATAATAGGGGTGATTGAAACAAAAAAGACAAAAACTGGTGAGATCTTTCTGTGCAATAATTACAAAATGTTATATTCAGGCAATGACAATCAAGGAAAAAAAGGAGTAGCCATAGTATTCAACAATAAATACGATGCTAATCTTCTTGAATGGCAGGCAATCACAAGTAGAGTGATGTGCGCAAATATCAGAATGGGGAGCTGGACAATGAGACTTATTTGTGCCTATGGTCCCACAGAAGGCTCTAGAAAAAGCTACTGATACAATGAATAAGGAAAAGTTGGTCCTGGTTGGGGATCTAAATAGTAGAGTAGGAGGAGATTGTCAGACATACAAAAATATTTTGGGAAATGTTGGAGAAGAGAGCAAAGCTAATAATAATAGCAAATACCTGTTGGATTTCTGTTCAGGACATGGACTGGTTTTTACTAACACCATGTGCCAACATAAAAATGTGCACAAATTCACATGAGAGAAGAGGCAAGGAATAAGAAAAGTCTCATTGACTATGTTATTGTTGATAGTGATGTTTTCTCCTTGGTACAGGACACCAGAGTGTACATAGGATTGAAAATTGGTAGTGATCACTATTTATTCTTGAGCAGGATAAAATTGAATTTCATATTGAAAAGAATATCATGTAAGAAAGCTTTAAAGCGAATAAGAGTTGAGCAGCTCTCAGATGTGAACTTTAGACTAAAATACACAAAGATAATTGAAGAAAAAATGAAAGAGTTTGAGAACAGGAACCAAACCTTGAAGAAAACCCTGATTGATTCAGCCAGAGAGGCATATGGTGAGGTTTTCTGCAAGGATAGAAAAATCAGAACTCCATGGTGGACTAAGGAAGTTAAAGAGGAAGTGAAGGAAAAGAAGAAAGTATATCAAAAATTCCTGGCAAATAAGTCAGCTTGTGCTCTTAGAGAATACAGAGACAAATGTAAGAAAGCTAAACACTGTGTAACAATAGCTAAACAAAAGTCATTGGAGGACTTTGGTAAACACAGAAAATAAATATCAAGAAGCTGGAAAATATTCTGGAGATTGTTGAAGAAGTTCAGAAATGGAGGAAAGAGCGCTGTAAAAGAAATTAGAGATGAAAAAAGGGACATGAAAACTGGAGAAAAAGATATCCTTGAAGTATGGAGTAATTACTTTGCCAAATTGCTAAATGAAACAAGCAGTGATAGCACAGTGGTTAGTGGTAAAAAACACTCAACAAGCATACAATCAGGAATACATATCCATACTTGAAGTGGAAAAAGCCATCAAAGGTTTGAAATGTGGAAAGGCAGCAGGAGTAGATGATATTCGACCAGAAATGCAATATGGTGGTATAAAAGTCTTACAGTGGCTGCACTGCATAGTTCAGAATGCGTGGACAGAGGGACGAATTCCCGATGATTGGAGTTGAGCTCTCATAGTACCCATATATAAAAAGGGAAATAAAACTGAATGTGAGAATTACAGAGATATTTCCCTACTGAGTGTTCCTGGTAAGATTTATGCTAGTATACTTCAGAAACGGTTCAGAAGAATTGTGGAAGAAAAGCTTGGTGAGAAACAAGCAGGATTCAGGCTAAACAGAGGTTGTCAGGATCAGATCTTCACTTTACGACAAATAGTCGAGAAATCATGGAAATATAACAAAGATCTGTATTTAAGTTTTGTCGATTTAGAAAAGGCATATGACAAGGTGCCAAGAGAGAAGCTATTTAATACGCTACAGTTATATGGTGTCAATGGGGCATTATATCAAGCAATACTTAGTCAGTATTTGAGTTGTAAATCAGCAATTAGGATTGAAGGAAGTACAGGAAGATGGTTTAATGTTAAATCTGGTGTGAGACAAGGATGTACATTATCCCCTCTGTTATTCATTATCTATATGGATCATATTATGGAGGAAAGTGGTATTAAACATGATATCAAAATTGGAGATGTTAATGTCAGCTCTCTGCTTTATGCAGACGATGTTATACTTTTCAATAAATCCACTACAAGTCTGCAAGATTCCCCGACTAAATTGAATAACTGTTGTAAAAGATATGGTATGAAAGTCAGCAATAAAAAGCCAAAGACAATGAAAATAGGCAGAATCGTTGAAAATGTCAACTGCGTTGTGAATGGAGAACCTGTGGAACAAGTAAAACATTTCAGTTACTTAGGCACGATTTTTACTGAAGATGGTAAATTAAATATGGAAATAGACAACAGAATCAACAAAGCTGGTATGGTAGGAAGTCAATTGAATGAATTCATATGGAATAAGAGAGAAATTAGTCAGGACACTAAATTAGCTGTATAGAAGACAGTGTTCAAACCAGTTTTAACTTATGGATCTGAGAGCTGGATCAGAAGTAAAGCACTTAACCAAAGATTAGAGACTGCAGATATGAGAGTCCTGAGAAAGATTAGAGGTGTGAACAGATGGCATCAATGGCAATATCATATTAAAAACGATGATATTAGAAAATATCTTGACATTGTCAGCATCCAGAAATGCATTAACAGCGCTAATCTTAGGTGGTATGATCACTTAAAAAGAAAAGGAGAGGAAAGATTAGCAAAACAAGTGTTCTCTGCCAGGTTGGCTGGAAAAAGACCTAGAGGAAGACCAAGATATAGGTGGATTGATACAGTAAAAAGTATCTTAGAAGACAGAAATATAAGATCTGATAATGTTGGAGTCTTGACAGGTAACAGAGTGATTTCGAGGAAACTTGTAGATAGGAATTTAGTAATGATGTACATTTTTCATGTAGTACTATCATATCCTGTACATCCCTTGAGGGTACATGTCAGGAATTTGATGATGATGTTCCAGCTTAAATGTGTAAGTTATGTCTTATGAAGACTGGGTTTTTCACTTGCAAAGTGGTGAATGAGTGGAATGTGTTGCTAGAGTGTATTGAGTGTGTTGTCTGTGAAAGAGTTCAAGGAGAGGTACAACAGATATTGTCAATAGTTTAGGTCTCCTATAATGAGTCTTTGGACTCCATGAAAGTGCCTGTGTTATTAATAACACCTCTCTGCCTAGCACACTGGATGGCCAAGTTCACTAAGCAGTCAATTTGGACAACATACTGCAAGTTCCTTTTTGGCCAGATCACCTGAATAGTTGATAAGAGGTAATAATGCTGATTAAAGGTTTCAGTAGCTTAGGCATTTAGGTAAGTTGAACCATCTATTGGGGGTGGATTGTGGTATCCTGCAAACTTAGATAAGTAATTTCTGTTGCAGTAAACAATACTTGTGCCTTAAGGTTTCACAAATTAACATAATACATTGAGAAGAGTGAACATTTAATAGCCACATATTTCAATCCGAAAATTACAGGTCATCAGTGGCATCATTAGGTTGAATATAAAGTATAAAACACTAACAATGGATTTAGAAAGTTTTTTACTTGGGTATACTATAAGTTAACAATACCAAGCAATTTTATAAACTTGGTTTTAATCCTTTTTCCCAAGTAAGCAAACAAGCAGGTAAGTCAAGTTTGCTCCTGAAGTATTTTCAGGTCTGAGGTAACTCATGGTAAAGGAGGAGTAAACTCTGATCACTTTCCTTAGTATCTTCCAAGGATATATGCTTTGCATTATGGGAGATACTAAGGAAAGTGATCAGAATTTACTCCACCTTTACCACGAGTTGCCTCAGACCTGAAAATACTTCAGGCACAAATTTGACTTACCTTGCTTGTTTGCTTACTTAAAACCAAGTCTATAAAAATTGATATCTTTAAACTAACAATCAATTATTTAAAACAATAAGAGTCAAGTGATGTCATACATAGAACAATGCAAATGGATAACAGGCGAAAAACAGCATTATTATTTTAAAAAAATAAAAATAAAATAAAATTAATACTATAATAAATTTAGTTTAATCCTTTATCCAAATGTGAGCAAACAAAGTTTGCACCTGAAAATATCTTCAGGACTGGGGTAAGGTAGTACAACACAGGGCAACTCACAGCAAAGGTGGAGCAAGCTAACACTACTCCTATCTCAGTATCTCCCATAACGCAAAACACATCTCCTTGCGGATATGTATAATGTTATGCATTAAGGGAAGGGCCACTACCCAGACTAGTTTCGACCTTTATTGAGGTCTTTTCAGTGGGAGCCAGGCCCAGAGGTGGAGATCCCAGGCAGAAGCAATGGCAGGTTATCTTTACCTATAGGAGTTGCCAAACGGTGTGCCACCTTTTTTATTAAATTACTCTGGATTTAGAGAAAGATGTTAAAAGTTTATTTTTCACTTGGTTAGACTATAATAAATTTAGTTTAATCCTTTATCCAAGTGTGAGCAAACAAGCTTCTGCTTGGTATCTCCATCTCTGGGCCTGGCTCCCACTGAAGAGACCTCAATAAAGGTCAAAACTAGTCTCGGTAGTGGCCCTTCCCTTAATGCATAACATTATACATATCTGCAAGGAGATGTGTTTTGCATTATGGGAGATACTGAGATAGGAGCGATGTTAGCTTGCTCCACCTTTGCTGCGAGTTGCCTGGTGTTGTACTACCTTACCCAAGTCCTGAAGATATTTTCACGTGCAAACTTTGTTTGTTCACACTTGGATAAAGGATTAAACTAAATTTATTATAGTCTAACCAAGTGAAAAATAAACTTTCAACATCTTTCTCTAAATCCAGAGTAATTTAATAAAAAGGTGGCACACTGTTTATCAACTCCTATAGGTAAAGATAACCTGCCATTGCTTCTGCCTGGTATCTCCACCTCTGGGCCTGGCTCCCACTGAAGAGACCTCAATAAAGGTCGAAACTAGTCTGGGTAGTGGCCCTTCCCTTAATGCATAACATTATACATATCCGTAAGGAGATGTGTTTTGCAATATGGGAGATACTGAGATAGGAGTGATGTTAGCTTGCTCCACCTTTGCTGCGAGTTGCCTGGTGTTGTACTACCTTACCCAAGTCCTGAAGATATTTTCAGGTGCAAACTTTGTTTGCTCACACTTGGATAAAGGATTAAACTAAATTTATTATAGTCTAACCAAGTGAAAAATAAACTTTCAATAATAATACCATGTTTGCTCTGTTATCCATTTGTGCTGTTCTATGTATGACATCATGTGGCTCTTACTGTTTTAAAAAATCCATTGTTTGTGTTCTACTTTGTATTTAACCTGCCTAATGCCACTGATGATGACCTATAATTTTCGGGTTAAAATATATGGCTATTAAATATATTATTCACTCTTTTCCTTGTGATAATTTGTGAAACTTAGGCAAAAAGATATGTGCTATGAATAAAAAAAAACAGTATAATGACGTAATTTTTTTTTTATCCTAATACAACTTCAAGAATTCAGGCAGAAAAAATGTTTTTCTGCATCAATTTTAATTTTTATTGCATGGTTTTAAAATTATGTTTATTTTATTTTTATGTTTCCATGACTTCCCTAACAGAGCAATATTCCATATGTTCATTTGGTCGCTAATCAAACCAATAAATCTGGAAAATAGGCCACATTAATTAAGCCCATCCTAAAATTTCAGTCACAACTGCAACTGCCAAAGGACCTTCGCCTAACAAAAAAATCCCTCTATGTACTAGATTCTATGTGACTTGGCAAAGATTACTGGAAGATTAGTAGAAATTTGCCCAAGAAATCATATTAGCAATATTTCACATCATCATCAGGTTGAAAGAACAGATCTTATGTTATATATGGCTGTAGTTAGCCATGAGATGGACTGGAAAACATCAATATTCCATTCAGAACAGATTTTATGAGACAGCATATGAAGTGGTGGAAGGAGTCATCATCTTGTTAGAAGGAAGTTGGAACGAGTCTTATATCACAATTGTATACTGTATGGAACATATGATATACAAGAGATGAAACTTTCTACAAAACTGTAGAAAGCTTTGATAAAAGAATCAGATCACAGAACATTTGTCTCTGTTTTATCTTGTGAGACAAGATAAAGTATAGACTCATCATACAACATAAAAGTATAGAATGCACAACACAATGATTTAGAAATTATATATATATATATGCAGTCATCCCTCGACTTACGTCCGTGATCCCATAAGGGAATAAATAATATTTTCGACTATACTTTTGAACTAGACGCAAGCAAGCGTAAAGTAAAAAGATTTCTTTTTAGCAACAATGCATCATGTGCAGTGACAACAATGTATTCAGTGGCAAGTTCAGTCTGTAATCAGCATGTGTCTTCAACAGTTCCTCTGTTGATTTTGTTTGAGAAATAGGTTATTTGTGTGTTTATCGTTAAATATTTCGCGATATTTTATGCAGGCCCTACACACCCAATCAAAAAACCCCTAGTGAAGAATCACAGAAAAAGAGGCGAGCAATTGATCTTAAAACGAAGTTGCAAGTTATAAAGCGAGCGAGCATAAAGTAAAATGGTTTCTTTTTAGCAACAATGCATCATGAAGCTGGTAAGCCCATCAATGTGATCGCACATGACTTCGGATGGTCTCATTTTAGTGACAGTCATTTTGAAAACTAAGGATAAAATCGTAGAGGCTGTGAAAGGATCTGCTTCCATTAAATCGATGATAGTAATGAAGCAACAACAACAAGGTCCTATCAGTGATATGGAAAAACTACTTGCATCATGGATAGAGAATCTGAACCAAAAGCGCATACCCCTTAGCACTATGACCATAACTGCTAAGGCACTAAGTCTCTTCAACATGTTCAACGAGAAAGTAGGGCCTGATTACAACTACTAATTCAATACTTCTTCCAGCTGATTCATGAGATTCAAGCAGAGTTTCGTGCTGCATAATATGAAAATGTATGGTGAATCTGTAAATGCTGATGAGAAGCCTGCCAAGGAGTTTGGGGAGAAATTGGATAAAATTATTTACCACAGCAAATATTTAATATGGATGAGACCTCCTTGCTTTGGAAAAAAATGTCCAAGAGGACATTCATCCACCAAAAGCTAAAATCTATGCCTGGTTTCAAAGCTCCTAAAGACTATATTATGATTCTGTTAGGGGATAACGTGGCTGGATATAAAGTGAAAACATTTGTGATATGGCACAGTGAGAATCCATGAGCCTTCAAAACAATTTCAAAGCATACTCTTCTAGTTCATTATCGGAGCAATAAGAAGTCGTGGATAACTCAAAAATTGTTTGAGGATGCCTTAATCAACTGTTATGATAGTGAACTGGAAAGCTATTGTGTGAAAGAAAATGTAGAATTTAAAATTTTATTAATTCTAGATAATGCTCCAAGTCATCCACCTTACATTGGTGATCTTCACCTCAAGATCATGTTTCTTCCTCCAAACACTATTTCATTGATCCAACAGATGGATCAGGGGGTACTTTCAATGTTTAAGGCTTATATCTACGGAGAACTTTTTTCACAAGCCATTTCTGCCACTGAAGGAAATGATCAGACTAAGGAAATTCTGCAAAGCATTCAATATTTATCATGCTATTAAAATATTGCTGTGGCTTGGGACGAAGTGACCTCTCAGTGTGTGAGTACCATATGGAAAAAGACATTAAAAAGGTTTGTGCACGATTTTGGAAGTTTTGAAAAAAAAAATGAAGACCTTTGTAAATTGAGTGAAGAAATAGTGGATCTAGCAAACAATCTGAATCTTGAAGTGAATGATGATGACATAGTTCAACTCATAAAAGTGCCCGTGAAGATAGTTGACCATTCCGTGAAGAATTGGTCGAACTGGAGGAACAATGTGTTGAGAAAGAGGAAGAATGAAATGAGAAACGAGAAGAGGTAGTTAAACAATTCACAGTGAAGGGTCTTGCAGAAATGTTCTCTGAGGAGTGATGTGTTCTCAAAATGGCTGAAGACATGGCTCCCAATGTTGAACACTACTTATTAGTAGAAAGGAAAGTACATGATACATTTGTTTGCTATAAACAAATTTATGATGAAAAGAGGAATAAGCAAAGCACATCAGGCATTTTCATCAAAAAACAAAAGGTTACACCAGAAGAGCTGCAGCTTGGTCCTTCACATAGGGAAGGTAATGAAGATGTGACTGTGGAGGAAGATTTGGGTGATCATTCTCCTGTTTTTATAGTGGCAGTAATGCACAATACAATTTATAAGGTTTAAAAATTAAAATGACAGTATACTTATTACAGTTAAGTCCCTAACCCCTATAACTCTGTTGGTTTAATGTATCGACTTATGTCCTGCTGGATGGAATGGAACCTTGACGTAAGTCGAGGGATAACTATGTATATACATTACTTGCTTGTTCTGAGATTTTATGTAATTTTTTGTATTCAGTAGAATAGAAGCTGCTGAAAAATAAAATTATATCAAAATGCACATAAAACCATAGTGCAGTATTATCTATATAAATGCATTACAAAAAACTAGTTTAAATTGTCATCAATTGCAAGTTGTAAACATAATACTTCTACAAATAGTTTATTTTAAGATTACATTTGCTATTTTAACCATAATTTTACTAACACTCTTGCCATTTAGTTTTTCTCATTAATCTGAATGTTGTGGTCAAATATGGAAGTGAAATCAACTGTGATTTGAGAACCCATACAGTGATTTTACATAATTTATAATATTTTGTACTGCAATATATTTTAAATGATAAACCTGTAATACTTTCCTGCTGGTTGTTATTATTTTTTTTTATCCTGCCTGAATTTTTTAAAAATGTTTCTCAACTTCTAACTCTTTGGTGAATTCTCTAATAATTTGTTTTAATCTGGAAATTTCATGTCAATTTATCCTCATTTATATCATCAATATTGTAATCTATGAGATCCAAGGGGTTTGAGGGGGAAAAGGGAAAGGAGAGGGAGGGATAGAGTCTGAAAATTGCATGTTACTTCTGATAAAAAATTCTAAAGAAATTTAAAACATATACATATATATAAGTTACAAATAAACTTACGTAGTAATTGTACTTAATATATTGCAATCCAGTTTTACACCATCAGCTACAAGGCATGCATCCCCAAATG
The DNA here is from genome assembly GCF_054136105.1 of Typopeltis vanoorti. Classification (NCBI taxonomy): domain Eukaryota; kingdom Metazoa; phylum Arthropoda; class Arachnida; order Uropygi; family Thelyphonidae; genus Typopeltis; species Typopeltis vanoorti. Next base: position 89,530,766 of record NC_143570.1, read on the forward strand.
GTCCACCTCCAGCCAGCAGTCTTTCCAGAATTGCTTTAGCAGCAGCATGTTTTGCTTTTTTTTTGCTCTGACCTGTTGCTTTAGCAGTAACATCAGCTACCTGGACCAAGTACATAAAAGTTGGAGCATGCACAGCACCTTCTACAGAAAGAAGTTTATAGTCAGGTGTTAGTCCATGTTGAGCACATATCTCTTGTAAAAGGCTAATTGGAGTCTTCTGTGCCAAATAATTCATTTCTGTTAAAAATAAAAAATTAAAAAAAAGAAATAAAAATTAAGTGTTTATATAGCCTTGAAAAGCAGTACAAACAATGATCTATTTGAAAAGTATCCAGAATAGAATAGTTTAATGTTAACCATGTGCTTGTTATTATGGAAATGTTTACATGTGTAGACAAAAATTGTTACTAACAGCTTTACCAGCATGTCTACATGTGTAGACAAGCCGGTAAAGATGTTAATAACAATTTTTGCCTGAAAGTTTGAAGTAATGTGTTGATATTAAATTTGCTTTAAAAGTGATGTGGCTAAAGCTAAGTAATACAAGTTGCTGAAAACCATATATGGAAATGCTATGGATGTGTACAAGTCTTTTTGTAAGTCTGTAAATTTTGAAGTGGACAGAAACTCAGAAGTGATTCATATTGAAAAATAATGAAACTTGAAAATAAGTTTAGCTCAAAAAGAACTGCCAATGAAATATGAGAAAGCAGAAGACCAAATTTTCACAGACTTGTGATATGCAAATTTGACTGAAAATCACTAAGTCTAATCTAATATTTTTGGACTGAAGTGAAACATTCAGGGAAAAAAATATTAGATTAGATTTAGTGATTTTCAACCAAAAAATACTAGATGTAGCACTAGTACAGCAGCCTCCATTTTTGGCTTTACAAACTTTGTTCTAGAAGCTCAAATATAGTTGAAAAGCTAGATTTGATAACAAAGACATTAAACAAAATTCAGCAAAGACACTTTTGAATGTCCTGGTGCATATGCCCTGATTATGCCTTGCTATAATGTGATCTTTTGAGTCTAATTTCTATTAGTCTTTTAAGTCCAGTAATTATAATATGCAATATTATTCTTTATAGATTTATGTATCATTATACCTGTGTTTGCTCTTTTTTCTTTTTTTTACTCCACTATAGATTTGTATGCAGTTATTTGTCACTTTGGCACCTTTTTGCTTTATCTTCATTTCTGTTGCTATACATAAAATTTGCTTGGTTTAGTTATTCATCAAGTTTCTCTTCTTTGTGTGTGATGCTTCTTATATTCCAATTTCCAATATATGTTTTTTTCTTCAAATTTCATTTCCCCAATAGTCCATCCTGCTTTTCTTTGGCTGAGACTTGAAAATATATCAAATTTCCCCAAGACAGGTTACTAGCCTTTTGCTGGTTAAGTCCAGTGGTAGAGTTGCTACCTGATGCCTCCAGACAGGCAGTTCTAACAGTATTTGCTCTTTTAGGATCATACACTCCATACCCAACAGTATGGGTGGAAATGTTTTGAAGACAGTGTTTTCTTCAGTGTTCTGCAATTCAGAAAGAAAAAAAAAAAAAGAAATTCCACAAGTTTTGTCCATATAACTATTGGTTTATGATGATTGAAAGGAATCATGAAGCCATTGTTTTTCATACAGTTTAAAGTTGTGATGAAAGAATATATTGGCATTAGCATAGTCAAGTTATATTTATGTTATATATATATTTTTTTGTTTGTTTTGTAAATTAAAGATTTTTAAAGGTTAAGTTATATATGAGATATTCTGGGATAATGATGGAATCTGTGTGCAAATTGGATTTGTAATTTGTTTTTAGGTGTTTATTTTGAAATTGAGAATTAAACCACTCAGAGTGGTGGGAATAATTTAATAAAGGGGTGAACGTGATAAGAAGCATGCAAGAAAGAAAAGAAGAGAAACTCCATCTTCCAAACAAAATCCCATCTTGCTAAATTTGCCTCTCCCATTCTGTTCAAATGATCATACCATCTTATACCTGCTCACATTCTTGAATGCTAACAATGTCAGGTTCATTCATTCATTTTTAATATGATTTTGCCATGATACCACCTATTCACTTTCCCAGAACACTCATATATGTGGTCTGTCTCTTTAAATACTACTAGTTTATCATTTTGGCTAATTACTCTCTAAACTTATTCAAATGGCTGTCCACCATACTAACTTTGCGTATTCTGTCGTCTATTTCCATATTTAATTTACCTTTTTCACAAGAAGATGGGCCTAAATAGCCAAAATGTTTTACTTGTTTTATAAGCTCTCCATTCAGAACAGCTGAAGTTTTCTGTGCTCCTGCCTATTTTCATAGTTTTGGTCATTTTATTGCTGATTTTTATGCCAAATTGGTCACACCTGTTATTCAATTTAGTTAGAGAATCCTGAAGACTTGCATTACGTCTCTTCAGGAGTACATCATCATCTGCATAAAGCAAACAGCTAAGTTTGACATCTCCAATCCTAATATCAGGCCTAATGAAACTTTCATAATGTGATCCATATAGATGATGAATAACAACGGATATAATGTGCATCTGTCTCACACCTGATTTTACATTAAACTATATTCTTGTATTTCCTTCAATTCTAATTGCTGACTGACAGCTTAAATATAGACTATGTATTGCCCTATATAAAGTTCCATTTACCCCGTACAACTGAAGGGTTTTGAAAAGCTTTACTCTGGGCACCTTGTATGTCTTTTTCAGATCTACAAAACTGAAGTACATATTGCCACGATTTCTCAACAATTTATCTTAAAGTGAAAATCCGATCTTGATAACCTCTATTTGGTCTGATCCAAGCTTGTTCTCCCAGTTTCTCTTCCACAATTTTTCTCTTTTCAAGTGTGCTTGTATAAATCTTGCCTGGAACAATTAGTAGAGAAATTCCTCAGCAATTCTCACAATCAGCTTTATTTCTTTTTTTTATAGATGAAATTATTCCAATTATCTTGAATTCCACCTACTCCCTCTTAATTATGCATTGTATCCACTTGAAAAGTTTTATACCCTCATATTTGAGAATTTCTGGTAGAATATTTTCTACTCCAGCTGCCTTTCAACATTTTCAAGTTTTGATAGCTTTTTTGTTATCCTTAAGTATTGATATGCACTTCTATTTGCATTTCTTTTGAATATTTTCTACAGCTATTATTGTCGTTATATTGTTTAATTTCTCAATCTTTCAAAATAATCACTCCTAACATCTAACCATCTTCCTGCTATCTACCTTCCATATTCTTACAGAATTCTTCCCATGCTTTTGTTAAGCTTCTTATACTCATAGCTTAGCTATCTTACATTTTTCTCTGTATTCTTTTAGGACATCTGCCTCCTTATTTGCTAGGAGATTTTGGTATGCTTTCTTCTTTTTCAGGACTGCTTTTTTAACTTCTAGTGATCACTGTGTTCTTACTTTTCCATCTTTGTAGACAACTTCACTACATGCCACCCTAACTGAATCAATCAATCCCCCCCACACAGAATTTGTCACTGAGACTAAAAGGTTTGGTTCTTGTTTTCAAACTGCTTCATTTTTTCTTGAATAATGATTGTATACAAGTTTGTAGTTTACCTGTAAAAGGTGCTCAACTTATAACTCTCTTTAAATCTTTCAAAGGATTTGAAATCGAAAGTGATGATCACTTCCAATTTCAAATCCTTTGTACAATCATGCATCCTGAACTAGCATGAAAATATCACTATAAGCAATAACATAGTTAATGAGGCTTTTATTTCTTGTGTCTTCTTTCCACGAGAACTGGTGCACACATTTATGTTGGAACATGGTGTTAGTAATGACTAATTCATATCTTGAGCAGAAAACCAGCAGGTACTTCCTGTTATTATTAGCTTTGCCTTTTTCTCCAAATTTTTCCAAAACATTCTGTATGCTTGTTGGGATTCATTTCTCTGCTGTTTAGATCTCTAACAAGGATCATCTTTTTCTATTTTTTTTTTTTTTTTGTCAGGTTACCTGCCCTAATAAACTCAAAAAATGCCTCCACTTCTTCTTTATCAGAGCCATCTGTGGGACAGCAAATAAGTTCACTGTCCATGTTCCCATTTTGAAGCTTGCAAACAACTATTTTCATGTTTGTTGATTGCTATCACTACTCCTTTCTTTACTTGATTGTTAATGCCCGAATCCTATACTTATTATTTAATAGGATCTCACCTGTTTTAGTCTTCTTCTTTTTTTTTTTTTTTTGTCTCAGTAATGCCAATTATGTTCACATGGTACTTTTTCAGTTCTTATGCAAGTTCAATTTCCTTTCAACAAATATTCTTTGTTGATGGTTCCCATCTTCAATTCTTCCAAAGTTGGGTTTGCTCTAACTGTTGAGATCCTCTTCAAAACTAAATAGTAATGAATTCCTATTTCAAACTCCTTTTGTAAGTCTTGAATTTTGAATCAGTCTGAATATAGACATAACTTTTTTGTTCTCTTCATGTGAATTTATGCACCTCTATGTTGACAGAATGCATTAGCAATGACTAGTCATGTCCTCAACAATAATTCAGCAGGTACTTGCCATTATTATTAGTTTTCTTCTTTAATTCAAAATTTTCCAAAACATTTCTAACGTTTATATCACCAACAAGAACATTTTTGTTTCTCCCTCTCTATGTCAGTTCTTCTATTCTAATTAGTCAAAAAATTCCCATATTTCCTCCTTGCTAGCATCTGCTGTTGAACCATAGGTACAAATCAACTCACTGTCCAATTTCACAATCTGAAATGTATTCAATGCTATTTTACTTGGAATTGCTAAATTTTATATTTTCTGAGAATGTTTCTTATATTATGCTTCAGTAATAAAAACATTTGTCATGTTATTCTTGTTCAGACAGGTTCTTGTACATTTGACATATTTAACTCCTTCATTATTTCAAAAACGATGATAGCATGTGAGCAAGAGATTTCTGGGTGCAGCAAAAAAGACTTTCAGTAGGAAAAGTCTTAAGCCATGCAAAGCTAAATATGGCTATGGTAAGTACTATTCCCAAACTCATTAATAAAAGCTCATCAGATGACAAAATTCAAAGATGGCAAGATGTAAAGAAATATGGATATTATTTATATGGATACTCCATGGAGGTAAAGGATTTTGAAGTTATTTATTCACAGGATGATAATGTTCAGACTTTTGATTGTTTGTGCCAAATTTAATAAATAATCCTTGTCTAGCTTATATTATGTATAGCACTACAAAGAACAGCATACAATAACATGAAAAAAAAAAAAAAAATCTTAACAGCTGCAGATTAGTATGAAATATACACTCCCTATGACTGCAGAAAATTAATTTTGTGGTCTAGAAAGGAAATCAGCAGTCTCATTTTAGTAGTCAAACAATGCATATACAGTAAAGAATTAATGTTTCAGAGGAGAATGGATCGTGAAATTTCATTTCAGGAAAATGTATGTGCATTGCACAGCAATTAAGCATTCCTAAATCCTAGGAGGAAGTTTATTTAATCATAAAGATATGCATAAAATGACCTGGATCATATGGCAAAAACAAAAGCTAAATTGTTCATGTTTGAAAGATTTTTAAGATTAAAAAACATTAAAACATTTTTTTAAATTAGTTATTTATTAAAAAATATCCAAAACCATCACCAGATTTAGTATGAAAACTCAAATCGCTACATCCTATCCCTCCATGACTTCACAGCTCTCTGACTTATGCTTTATCAAAACATCTTGCTAGTCTTTCAGGACATACCTAACATCAAGACCTCTGATTCTGACATTGCAAATTCAGCTCATTTAGTCCAGAAACTGTATAGTATAGATATATTACCTTCTGATATCATCACAAGTCTCGACAGCATATCTCTTTACTAATGCTTATTGAATGATATGTTAGACCTTACTGAAAATACCTTTCCACCAGATGTCACAAAATTATTTGAACAATGACTGATTCAATTTCTTTCGATGGAATAATATTTTTTTACAAACAGTTTGAACTAGCAATGGGCAGTCCCCTTCTCTTCTATCAGTTGATATCTACGCAGAAAATTTTTGTGTAGATATCAACGTAAATGTAGATATGTAGATTTCAAAAAAGATTTGAACTACTTTGAAACTAAGTGTTTGGCAGAGATACATTGTTGATATATTCATTGTTTGGAAACATGACCTCCCAAGTCTACAACTAATTCTTCATACTAAACCCTTTTAAACCTACAATTAATTTTACATTAGAACTAGAAAAGGATGGTAAACTCTTTTTCTTAGATGTCCTCATCAAACAGAAGCCTGACAATGGCATCACTCTAGAAGTGTATCATAAGCTTACTAATGTTATCTTCATGTTTTATCCCTTTGCCATCCTTCCCAAAAGTTAGGTATCATCCACACCCTCAAGAATCAATCATGTTCAGTATTACAAAACGAAGAAAAATTTAAGACAGAACTCCAATTCCTCTAAAATTTATTTATTCTTAATGGTTATTCCAAAAAAAATGGCTGAAAAGATTTTTATTTTCAAATCGCCTGTCTCCCCATAACCAGAATGTCAGAGAGATTCAATACCATTCCATACATTGGCAACCTATCAATTAGGATTGCTTCTCTTTTCAAAGTTCATAACATCAGAGTGGCTTTCAAGTCAATTCAAACTGTTCGTAGCCTACTGTCTCCTAAGGACAGCATCTCCTTTTACAAACAGCTGGGAACATACAGAATACCATGCTCATGTAGTCTGCCTACATCAGGCAGACAAGCCATTTGATGTGAGAAAGAAAGAGCATTCTGGTCTGACCAACCACACTCATCCACTAACCATAAAGTAAACTGTTATATTTGGAAGAAAACTTTCATTCCAGAGTTCTAAAAGAATCCCTTACAGTTATCCATTCACACAGATCTTTGAACAGAAATCAAGGTATTATATTAAATGACATCTGGAAATCTTTCATTAAATCCTTCATCTCAGATTTCAGTTTTGCTAACAATCACCTCCAATCTTTGTATGATGACAGCTAATGAATGGCACCCAATTTCACATTCGTACTTTAGGATGAATCATAATCCTTTCTTTTAGTGTTACATATGGAAGGGATATATTCGTCCCATGAATCCTTCCTCTCTAAGAACAACTATAAACAGGACTATAGAAAATCCAGGATCCTAAATCTAAAATAACTTTAATAATAAAAAAATAGGATGTCACTGTTAAAGAAAAAATCTATAAGAAAGAATGTTTATTCATGTTGTAATTTATAAATAATTTATTTTTTTTTTAATTTTTAATTTTAATTTAAAAAAAATCGAAAATAACAATTGTAATAATAGAAATAGGACATCACTGTTACTGGAAGGAAAACCTTGATGTAATTTTTTTTTTTCCCCCCACTAGAGGTCATGCCAGTGAGTACCATGTGATCAAATCATTGTTTCTCTAGTTTACGGTTTGAAATGTAACGCAGCTTGTCTTGTATATTTATGTATACTCCAGATGATGATCTTGATATGAAGATTGAAATGTCGGGATAATAAAAAGAGTTATTTTAACACGGTTGTAGAATCCATAATTTCAAAAATGAATTAGAATGAATCAATTTATCTTCTGTTGTAACTGTTTTTCAGCACATTTAGACAACCCCTTTTATCTGATTTTATACACTTTTGCTTAAAGCTACCCATTTTAGTGTGAGTGAAACTAGTCAGATGTCAGTTTCTAAATGCATAACATAAAACTGTTCTAATTTTAAAAGCCAAATTGATCACATTGCAATCAAGGATAATTTTAGTTTCACTCTTAGGTGTTAAAGTAAGGCAGAGAGCTGATGCAGAATCTAATCATTACTAACCAAATTAAAAAAGATTTTTTTTTTTTTGAGTTAATCAATTCAAAAACTCATTGATAGCAAGTTTGTCTACATCTGTTTCATTTTCATCACTGCTGACATTTCAGAATCAGCACAATGATGAACAAAAAGAAAAATGTTTCATCATCAACGTCCATCCTTGGCCAGATTTCCTTCATTAAGCCTACTTGCCCAAACACAGTCAACTAGGCGACAGCGAATGGGTGATGGTCATCTGGGTGCCGGACAACTGGGTGATAGCCAAGTGGGCGCTGGACATCTGGGTGACCAAATAATAGATCAAATATGCAATGCAAGTAAATTTTTTTTATTGTTTTCTTTATTAAAATCACCGTTTTTTTTATTGATCTACTACCCAGTAAATTTAAATAATTTTTTGAGATCAAGTAAAAATAATAATTTTTTTTATCAAGTTCCCGAAAATATAAATGTTGATTATGAAATTACCATTCATCAAGCTTTATGTATACTATTTCCGCAAGCTAACACAAATGGTTGCTTTTTTTTCATCTCGTACAAAATCTTCATAAGCATTTAGCTTCATGCAATCTTTTAACCAGATACAATTCTGATGTAAAATTTGCTTTAAATTCAAAAATGATCACTTCACTTGCTTTCATTCCAGAACGAAATATTATTTACACTATTTCTGATGATTCTCAAGCCAATTTCTGGACTTGAGAATCATTTATCCAATGAATTTGAACCAATTTTAGAATGGTTTATGAACACGTACATAGGTCATCTAAGGAATACTAGAACCAGGAATCCACCAATTTTTCGTCTGTGCACCGAAGAAAAATAAATGGAAGCGATAAGACAAATAATTTTGTTTAAGTCTGTCATTGAAAATTGCAATTGAACTTTGGCAGCACCATAAGTCATCCAAAAACCATTTATGAATTTTTATAAATGACTACGAAAAATTCAAAAAACATATGATGTTGATTATGAAAGAGCAGTAGCAGGTTTTCAATATTAGCATACATGTAGACATTACAATGAAGCTGACCAAAGAATTTTGAGAAAGTTTTAAATTACGATAGGGAAAATATAATACAATATTTATGTGGTATTGCATATAACTATAATATGAATTAATAAATTTAAAATAAAAATTTTGTTTTGAATTTCATTTACTGTTTTAATGTATATATGTAAGAGTCAAAGCTGTATAACTGAGAGGAGACCTCCACATAGCCTTTAAAGGAATGCGGAGAACCGACCAGGGCTTCTGACTTAATGTCCAATCCTCACCTTCTCGTGGTGCACCCTGTTGGGTATCTACTTGGATACTGAACGAACAAGGATGGGCTGGCAATTTGGGATTTAGCCGACCAAATTGTATTCTTATTGGTTAAACCAAAATAAAAAACGATGGTACAACATGACAAAATTTCATGGCGGCTGGGGCATCGCCCGGTTAAACAAGGCCCCCGTTGTTTTCGCCAGGGAAAAAGGGCGAACAGCGAAAAGTCAGCTACTGGAACAAATCTGAAAACAAACCACAACTCAACATCGCCAGAGTTAAAGATCAGTACTATCAACATAAGAAGCCTGAATGGCAAAGAAATGGAGCTAGCTGAGGAATTAGATAAGTACCAGATCGACATAATAGGGGTGACTGAAACAAAAAAGACCAAAACTGGTGAGATCTTTCTGAGCAATAAATACAAAATGTTATATTCAGGCAATGACATTCAAGGAAAAGGAGTAGCCATAGTATTCAACACAAAATACGAGGCTAATCTTCTTGAATGGCAGTCAGTCTCAAGTAGAGTAATGTGGACAAATATGAGAATGGGGAACTGGACAATGAGACTTATTTGTGCCTATGGTCCCATAGAAGGTTTTACTAAGGTAGAAGTGGAGGAATTTTTTGAGGCTTTAGAAAAAGTAACTGACACAATGAAAAAGGAAAAGTTGGTCCTTGTTGGGGGTCTAAATAGCAGAGTAGGAAATGACTGTGAGACATACAAAAATATTTTGGGAAAATTTGGAGAAAAGAGCAAAGCAAATAATAATGGCAAATGCCTGTCAGATTTCTGCTCAGGACATGGACTGGTTATTACTAACACCATGTCCCAACATAAAAATGTGCACAAATTCACATGGAGAGAAGAGGCAATGAATAAGAAAAGTCTCATTGACAATGTTATTGTTGATAGTGATGTTTTCTTCCAATTTCAAATGCTCTGTACACTCTGGTGCAGGACACCAGAGTGTACAGAGCATTTGAAATTGGAAGTGATCACGATTTAGTCTTAAGCAGGATAAAATTGAATTTCATATTGAAAAGAATAACATGTAAGAAAGTTTTAAAGCGAATAAGAGTTGAGCAGCTCGCAGATGTGAACTGTAGACTAAAATACACAAAGATTATTGAAGAAAAAATGAAAGAGTATGAGAACAGAAATCAAACCTTGGAGATTCAGTGGCAAACTCTGAAGAAAACATTCTGCCAGAGAGGTATGTGGTGAGGTTTGTCTGCAAGGATAAAAAAATCAGAACTCCCTGGTGGGCACAGGAAGTTAAAGAGGCAGTGAAGGAAAAGAAGAAAGCATATCAAAAGTTCCTGTCAAATAAATCAGCTTGTGCTCTTAGAGAATATAGAGACAAATGCAAGAATGCTAAACATTGTGTAAAACTAGCTAAACAAAAGTCATGGGAGGACTTTGGCAAGAATATAGAAAATAAATATCAAGAAGGTGGCAAAATATTCTGGAGGTTGTTGAAGAAGCTTAGGAATGGAGGAAAGAGTGCTGTAAAAGGAGTTAGAGATGATAAAGGTGAAATGAAAACGGGAGAAAAAGATATCCTTGAAGTATGGAGTAATTACTTTGAAAAACTGCTAAATGAAACAAGCAGTGATGACAGCACAGTGGTAAAAAACACTGACCAGGCATACAGTCAGGAATACATATCCATACTTGAAGTAGAAAAAGCCATCAAAGGCTTGAAATGTGGAAAGGCAGCAGGAGTAGATGATATTCGACCAGAAATGCTGAAGTATGGTGGTATAAGAGTCTTACAGTGGCTGCACTGCATAGTTTAGAAAGCCTGGACAGAGGGACGAATTCTCGATGATTGGAGTAGAGCTCTCATAGTACCCATATATAAAAAGGGAAATAAAACTGAATGCGAAAATTACACAGGTATTTCCCTACTGAGTGTTCCTGGCAAGATCTATACAAGTATACTTGAGAAACGGTTGAGAAGAATTGTGGAAGAAAAGCTTGGTGAACAACAAGCTGGATTCAGGCCAAATAGAGGCTATCAGGATCAGATCTTCACTTTGCGACAAATAGTTGAGAAAGCATGGGAATATAACAAAGTTCTGTATTTAAGTTTTGCCGATCTGGAAAAGACATATGACAAGGTGCCAAGAGAGAAGCTATTCAATACTCTACAGTTATATGGTGTCAATGAGGCATTATATCAAGCAATACTTAGTCTTTATTTGAGTTGTAAGTCAGCAGTTAGAATTGAAGGAAGTACAGGAAGATGGTTTAATGTTAAATCTGGTGTGAGACAAGGATGTACATTATCCCCTCTGTTATTCATTATCTATATGGATCACATTATGAAAGAAAGTGGTATTAAACATGATATCAAAATTGAAGATGTTAATGTCAGCTCTTTGCTTTATGCGGATGATGTTATACTTCTAAACAAATCTACTACAAGTCTGCAAGATTCTCTGACTAAATTGAATAGCAGTTGTAATAGATATAGTATGAGGGTCAGCAATAAAAAGACAAAGACAATGAAAATATGCAGAATCATTGAAAATGTCAACTGTGACAAGGATGTACATTATCCCCTCTATTATTATTATCTATATGGATCACATTATGAAAGAAAGTGGTATTAAACATGATATCAAAATTGGAGATGTTAATGTCAGCTCTTTGCTTTATGCGGATGATGTTATACTTCTAAACAAATCTGCTACAAGTCTGCAAGATTCTCTGACTAAATTGAATAGCTGTTGTAATAGATATAGTATGAGGGTCAGCAATAAAAAGACAAAGACAATGAAAATATGCAGAATCATTGAAAATGTCAACTGTGTTGTGAATTCAGAACCTGTGGAACAAGTAAAACATTTCAGCTACTTAGGCACGATTTTTACTGAAGATGGTAAATTAAATATAGAAATAGACAACAGAATAAGCAAAGCTGGTATGGTGGGAAGTCAATTGAATAAATTCATATGGAATAAGAGAGAAATTAGTCAGAACACTAAATTAGCTGTATACAAGACAGTGTTCAAACCAGTTTTAACTTATGGATCTGAGAGCTGGGTCAGAAGTAAAACACTTGGCCAAAGACTAGAGACTGCAGATATGAGAGTCCTGAAAAAGATTAGAGGCGTGAACAGATGGCATCAATGGCAATATCATATTAAAAACGAGGATATTAGAAAAGAACTTGACATTGACAGCATCCAGGAATGCGTTAGCAGAGCTAATCTCAGGTGGTATGGTCACTTGAATAGAATGGGTGAAGAAAGATTAGCAAAACAAGTGTTCTCTGCCAGGTTGGCAGGAAAACGACCCAGAGGAAGACCAAGATATAGGTGGATTGATACGGTACAAAGTGACTTAGACGATAGAAATATAAGATCTGATAATGTTGGAGCCTTGACAAGTAACAGACTGATTTGGAGGAAAATTGTAGATAGGAAGTTAGTAATGATGTAATTTTTTTCATGTAGTACTATCATATCCTGTACACCCCTTGAGGGTACATGGCAGGAATTTGATGATGATGTAACGTGTATAAATATATGTTTGTTAATTACAAAATAATATTAATAAATGAATTAAAAACCGTATTTTTTTCTTTATTTTAATATTGTTTAATTATACCTTTTCATTTTTAAATCATTTTTGGACCACTTTTATGATTCTACAAATTTTGATATGTGATATAATTCTTCGAAAGTAAATTTTTCGAATGATCAATTCTTCAAAAAAATAAAATTTTTTAATTTATCGAAAATTAGAATATCGGAGGCAAATTCATGCAGGTAAGCGTACATCAGATTAGGTTGTTAGGTATGAATTAGTTTTAGTTTTTTTTTTCAATTATGTGGAAATAACTCATAGTTCATAACTTATAACTAACTCATACCTCATAAGTCTTAACCATATTTTATATTTATATATATTTCACTAATAATTACAAAAAAAAATCTGCCCAATCATATACCTGCTAAGCATGCAAAACTTTTTAAGTCTCTGTTGTCCAAATGACGGTGACCCACTTGGCTATAGCTCAGTTGACCGTTGCCAATTGTGAATCACTCAATTGTTGCGCAACTGTTCTTGCCATACCCTTAGCAGAAGGTTGTGTAACACTTTTTACACTCAAGCAAATCATGAACAACCTCCTCCTTGATACATTAAATCTTAAATCAAAGCCAATCTTAAAAAGCTTTTTTTATCTGCACAGTATATTATTAAAGTGACGATGGTATATCGAACGCTAAGATAGGCTGTAGGCTGAACTTTATTTAACTTAAATTTATTAATTCTTTAAAGTGATATGGCAAGCAACAACGTAGTAAATAAACCGAGTTCATGAATACTGCATCGATTGATTCGTGGCAGTGTCATATAAATGGACATTGGTCATAATTGCTAAGCATTGTATGAGCAGATCATCATCATCATGCATTATAAGGCAGGGTATTGCTGTACATCACATCTGCCTTTTTAAAAAACGATTTCAGCGAGTCCTTTATCAACAAAGCATTTAACAGCTTTAGGTTCTCAGTCTCTACATCTAAGAAGAAATCTTTCAGATTCCTATTCCATATATTAAGGAATATCTGAATGTATTGCCAAAGTTCTAAGGCCTCTCAGAACATTGTGGAGTTCTTTTATCCTATAAGGAAGATTTCTATCTTCCTTTCCTCACTTAAAGACATGCTTCCTTGCCTCAACTTTCCAGATGTCTACCAGATCCCTTGCTCCTGTGGTTGTCTTAATTCAGTGTCTGGTAAATCTGCAGCTATTCATTGTGAGGAACAAATTTTATATCCAGTACCATGAACCTGAGCAATCTGACATAGATGAACATGCCATCTCACCCAAACACAATACTCTAGAAGAAAAAAGTAGATTCATTAAGGAACATTTATACAAAGAGAGCTGTAAGGCCTATCTACACTGTCCAAATTTAAACAGATCTGAGGGCTTTCAGTCATTCCCTTTATCATAATTATTGTCTTATTTGTATATAATTTTTTTAAAAATTAATAATTTGTTGACCATTTGCTGCCTTACACTGTTTTAAGATACTTTATTTGCATTTTAATTGTTTTCCACAGTTTTTTCCCATTCATTTATGTGAAAATGAATTAAATTCATTTTCACATAAATTTTAAGTTTCCATATCAATTTTCAACAAAAATGGATTGTTTATCACCACACTTTATGGACAGAAATTCCATGGTGCTTCTTCAATCTTTAAAAGCCATCCTTCACTATCATCATACTCATGTTCAGATTTAAGTTCTTTATGGATAGCATTATGGACAGTGTTGGAGTGATGGGGTGGACTTGTCAAATAGCATGTTAATGTCCATTAACATGCTATTTGACAAGTCCACCCCATCACTCCAACACTGTTGACATCATTCCATTATTGCTTGACCATTCTCAGTATTCTTATAATATCTCAGTTTTTTTAACACCTTTTTAACTAAAGTTTTCTTGGAATTAACTATCAGCAAAGAATTTCAGTTTGTCCCTCCCACTTCTTTATATCAAACAGATGACAAATTAATATCAAGTAGTAGAACAGTTTCTGCTTTGTCACCTCTACCTATCTTGTATCAATAAGGAATTGTGCTTACATTTGACACTATCACTGTGAACCAGATCTTGCTGTGTAATAGAATGTTTGTAAACACATCATTACAAAAGCATAACAATGGAGCATTGCAGTGACCAGTTAACCCAACAGAACATTTTTAGTATGCAAAACTGGATTACAGCCTCTTCACTGCACTCGAATTTAAAGGAAGACTTAAGAACAATACCACTAATCTGCTAGAAATTAGAGGCAGATCTTCAACAATGCACTGAAGCAGTTATTACCCTCTCTGAAGATCTGAAGAATGTCAGTTGTTTATATACTACATCAAGTGTGTACATGATTGAAGTAAACAGGAAAAAAAAAAAAAAAAACCAGCAGACTAGGCATGTGAGAAAAACTAACATATGCATTTAAAAAATTTAAATCACTAGTGCTTACCTGATATATGTACTTGTTCCAATCCCAAACACAATGCTGTTGCTTTTGAATCATTTAAATCTTGTTCTTGATCTAGACCAGGATGACAAAATTTTTCAAAATTTTTAAACAATGAGTAACAAAATAAAACAATTAGCTTATGGGATGAATACATTATGAAAACAAATTATTTTAGACATATAAAATTTTGTAGAAAAAAAAATCATGTATAATGAAACAAACTTTGCACAGTAAGCATCAATCAACCTGAATAGTAGTGTTTATGTAATAATTATAATGCTGAGGTGTCCCACCACCAGAACATTAAGCAACAGACATAAGCTATGGCTATTTAGATATGATTAGGTGAGCATAATAAAGTAATGTCATGCATTTTCAATGCCTCAAGAAAAGATGGCTTTTTTTTGTGTGGTGGGGATAACTGATTCTGCCATTTCATCCTCCTTAGTTTATGAGCAGACTTGAATTTGGATCTACAGCAGCTATGTGGTGCTATCAAAAAGAAACCAGACTCTGCTGGATACACAGTGAAAGATCAAATTACAGTCTCATGCCACCAGGTGTCAGTGGCATAGATATTGTTGGGTCAGCCTGCCATGTGACATTGAGCTGTGTGCACCAGAACTCATGTGACATGCATTATTTTTATCAGATATTTGTGCATTGTGCAATTTCACTATAAATGCGAAATTAGAACAAAGAGCAAATGTAGAATTTTGCATAAAAGTGGGGAAATCTGCCAGAGACCCTTAAATTACTTTGTGAGGCATATGAAAATGAATCCATGAACCAAACTTACTGTTTTGAGTAGCATTTGCATTTTACAAAGGGCAGAACCGTCTTGGATTACGACCATCCACCAGCACAATCCATGAAAATGTCAAAAAAATCCAACAGATCATCTGTGAAGATTAATGCATTACCATCCAGAAAACTGCTGGCAGAGTTAGGATTTCATATGGAGAAGCTCAAATGATCAACACAAGAGATTTGAACATGCATCGCTTCACTACCAAATTTGTTCCCTGTCTCTTGACTTGTTCAGAAGGAGCACCGTATGAATGTATGTCAAGATCTTCATCAAAAGGCCATTGATGACCCAACCTTCATCTCAAGGATCATCACAGGGGATGAAACTTGGAGACAAAACAGCAATCATCATAGTGGAAGTGTCCACATCCCCAAGACTGAAGAAGGCAAGTCAGGAGTGCAACAAAGAGCATGTTGATCATCTTTTTCAATATTAAGAGGATTGTTCACAAAGAATTTGTCCCACCTGGTCAGGCGGCCAATGCAGAATTGACTGCAACGCTTTAAGGCAGTTGAGAGAAGACTTTCGTCACCAAAGACGGAACTGTGGCAAAGCCACAACTGGCTCCTCCAAAACGGCAATGCTACCTCCCATATGCCTTAAAAACATGAGTTTTTAGGGGCCAGCAGCATGGTGGTCATCCCACATCCTCTTTACTTGTCAGATTTAGCCCCTTGTGACTTCTTTTTGTTTCCAAAAATGAAATTGAAGCTGAAAGGGCAGTGGTTCAACACTGTTAAGGAGATCCAAGATGAATTGTAAGTGATTCTGGATGCGCTTTAACAAAAAGACTTCCAGGAAGTATTTGGAGCATGATGAAAGCGTTGGGATCACTGCATGAACTCGGAAGAGAACTACTTTGAAGGGGGTCGAGTCCAAATTAAATTGGGTAAGTTGTAAAGATTTTATTAACCTAGTCCAGTTTCTTTTTTGATAGCACCTTGTAAGCTACAGCTATCAATTGTATAAGGTTAGGTGATCTCATATTATCATTTCCAATTTTCAATGCCTCAAGAAAATACAGCTCCACAATTTTTCTTCCATTCTTTTTTGATGTACTGTGTGCTTGTGTGCATGGGAGGGAGGAAGGAGTTAAGTCATCAGTCATTCCCTTGCTCACAGAAGTGGTTATTCTATTATAGCTATTTCTGTTTGTTTTCTTCTTGTGGAAATACAGAAGGAAAAAATTTCAGATTAGGAGGCTTCATTTTAGTACTTCAAACTAGATTAATAAAGCAACACAAACAAACCAAAACTCTGGCTATTATGGATGTTGCAGAAATATTAGTTATACCTATTATAACTGCTGTTTGAAGTTCTGCTGATGACACCATTACAACTATCAAAATGTAAAATATACAAAAGTTTTTCAGTGAAGAGCAGGGCAACATCCTATAGAAAAGACAATGAAGTTGTCTTTTCTATAGTTCAAAGTTTTGTACATATAGTTTCTATATGTACAAAGTTTTACTGCTAGGTTATAACTAATACTTTATGCTTGGGTAAAGATAGACTTTTTATATTGCAACTCAGCATTGTTTTTTTAGTTTTAGAACTGCAATGAAATCATCTGTATTTATTTGCATTTCTCATCCTTAAAAAATCAAACAAAAGTAGGTTGTTTTTGTTGTTTAGGATTATGACATAAAAGTTAAGGCTATGAGTAAAATACATTTTGTTTGTCACATGCTTTGTTGACAACTCATCTTTCTTGCAAGAAAAGTTTCTAGTAAGGGAAACCTGTAATTTCTGTATGACACAGGTTAATTTAACTTCTGAATGAAAATCCTTGAAATGCATTTTGCAGCCAAAATGGATTATAAATGCATATTTAGAACCAAAATGATGATAAAACTCAGAATAACAATGTTCTCATACAAAAAGATGAATACAATCATGCACTCATTTGTCAATTTAAAAAGTCAGAGCAAGCAGATTTGCTTAACATGCTCTGCTTGCCTAGAAACATGGGTAAGCAGAACTCACTAAGTAGCTGGAAGGTTTTGGATCTCTGGTGATGATTACTAGTAAATCACAAATCCCTGGATTCATTAACCATATGCAGTGATGATAATCTCCGCATATGGTCCTTATCAGGAGTGGGAATTTACTATTTCAACTCTAAATCAAGAAAAATCTCCGTTTAATTTTCCTGTATAAAAGACATTAAAACAAAAGAGATAATTAAAAGTGCTATTTTATTTGATGCCATTTTTGAGCCAGAAAATCATTACCTTCTTAACAACATGTAACGATAATACAGTCAGGTTGAAAAGAATGGATAAAAAGTGATGATAGAGCAAAGAAGTAAGAAAAAACTATATTCTATATAAAAACTATATTCTTACTTCTTAGTAAGAATATAGTTTTATTTTGGTAATTTTTTTTTTTTGTTTGTAAAAATTTTAATTTAAGTTTATTTTTCTTGTATTTTTACCACAAGAGGTCAGGCTAGTTGAACAGTTTTAGACATGATTTAGTTTACTATGGTATGTTCATAGTTGCTGTAATGTAGTTGGTGTATGTAGATATATACATTCCTGAAGATGACATTAAGGTAAAAGGCAAAATATAGAATTTTATTATTAAAGTTTTTATTTCAAACAGTAGTTAATTTCTGTTAACTGAATATCATGAGTGCTGCACACTGTTTAATTTCACTGAATGAAAGGATCTGATAAAAAAAATTTCACAGTAAGCAGAGCAATGGGGATTAGTTTTGTATCCCCTACAAAAAGATGGTCTTTTAATAAATGCAATATGTTCACAACTTTTCCTTTTTCAAGAAAATATATATGCTAAAATAAACAGCACATTTTAATAATAATAAAAAAAAACTTGAAAAAATAAATTAAACTTTTTTGGAAACAATGCTAAAAAATGCTAGGTTATAACTATAACACTTTATTCTTTTAATAAAAAAAACTTGAAAATTATAAAAAAATGTAAATAAAATGTTAAAATGCATGCAAAACAGTCACACAATCATCTCTTCCAACGTGATTACCAATACAATGTTTTGCATTATTCTTCTACTTTGTTATTAAGCTCAGTTACTTGTAGTCTGTTTTCAAGACCATTCCATTTCTAATGCACTAGTTTTACTTTTGTTTAAAACAGATTCATTAGCGTCATTTTTTGTTTTTTTGTATGTATCAACTAGGTAAATAATTCACCAATTCATAAAATAATAGCCAATCTTTAAAAGTTCACCTTTAATAATAAATTTCAGATGTTCTGAAACCTCCAAACACACATTCATGAGTGCAATGTTTTTGTGCATGACCAGAGAATGTTTTTGCTATCTAGCATATGGTTTGTTCTGTGTAAGCAGAAACAAAAATGAATCTCCTCTCTCTCTCACACACACACACACACACACGCACACACAGAGGATAAAAATTCTGTGGGCTCAAATCAAAATAGCGAGTGCCCATCCTATTTAATACTGATTCTATAGAGTGACATCATAGAATCAGTGCTCGTAAGTACAAACTTGTCACTTTTCAATATGCAGTATTATATTTCACTCATCTGAAACCAAAAGACAATTTTTTTTTTTTTTTACATGTCCCAAAAAATCATGATCAAGAGGTTCTTGAATTTTTCCACGTGTTCCAAAAGAAAAATCATGGCAATGTAGATGTCAGTGTGAACACCATCATAATATGATAACAACCACTGCACACAGTTTGTTATCATAATATCCGTGGCAAGTACAATTTCTTAGCCAGCCTGGTTGGCTGAGTAGTTATCGCATCCACTCTCCAGCCAAAACGATGTGTTCAAATCCAGGCATGGGCATGGATGTTTGTGATTGTCTGTAAAGTTACTAGTGGTGGTGGGTGGTGGATGGCATTGGTGTAGTTGCGGTTCATTGTAGTTGGTGGATTGAGTGGTGGAGACAGAGTTGTATAGTAGGTACCCTTCCTTGATGAGTCTATGGACTACCTGGAGGTGTGATGTAATAATAATAGTAAAAAATAATAATAATACAATGACAATGGAACCAAAAAAAAAAAAAAAATGCACGAGGACAACTGTGAAATAAAAATAAAATAAATAAACCTATTCAAGCAAACAGCATGGATGGTCTTAGTCAAATTTCAAAATTTTGGGTAGTTAATGCAGCCATATTTATTCAGACCAATGAGTGAGTGTGTGTGTTTTAGAGTTTATGCTGATTCTAAAATGAATATCTGATTTGTATCTGCTCTTATGGGTCATCATATCAATTGAGGGTACATATCAAGGGGTATACAGGATATGATAGTACTACATGAAAAATTTACATCATTACTAAATTCCTATTTACAATTTTCTTCCAAATCAATCTGTTACCTGTCAAGATTCCAACATTATTAGATGATATATTTCTATTTTCTAAGGCACTTTTCACTGTATCAATCCACCTATATCTTGGTCTTCCTCTGGGTCTTTTTCCTGCCAATTTGGCAGAGAAAACTCATTTTGCTAATCTTTCCTCTCCCATTCTGTTTAAGTAACCATACCACCTGAGATTAGCTCTGCTAACAACATTAAGTTCTTTACTGATATCCTCGTTTTTAATATGATATTGCCATTGATGCCATCTGTTCATGATTCTAATCATTCTCAGGACTCTCATATTTGTGATCTCTAGTCTTTCATCAAGTGATTTACTTCTAACCCAGCTCTCAGATCCATAAGTTAAAATTGGTTTGAACACTGTCTTGTATACAGCTAATTTAGTGTTTTGACTAATTTCTCTCTTATTCCATATCAATTTATTCAGTTGACTACCTACCATACCAGCTTTGTTCATTCTGTTGTCTATTTCCATATTTAACTTACCATCTTTTCACTAAAAATTGTGCCTAAGTAGCTGAAATGTTTTACTTGTTCCACAGGTTCTCCATTCACAATGCAGTTGATATTTTCAATGTTTCTGCCTATTTTCATTGTCTTTGTCTTTTTAATGCTGACCTTCATACCATAACTATTAAACAGTTATTCAATTTAGTCAGGGAATCTTGCAGACTTGTAGCAGATTTATTTAGAAGTATAACATCATCTGCATAAAGCAAAGAGCTGAGATTAACACCTCCAATTTTGATATCAGGTTTAATACCACTTTCCTTCATAATGTGATCCATATAGATAATGAATAAGAGAGGAGGGATAATGTACATCCTTGTCTGTCACCATATTTAACATAAAACCATCTTCCTGTGCTTTCTTCAATTCTAACTGCTGCCTTACAACTCAAATAAAGACTAAGTATTGCTTGATATAATGCAATGATATAACCCATTGACACCATACAACTGTAGCATTTTGAATAGCTTTTCTCTTGGCACCTTGTAATATGCCTTTTCCAGATCTACAAAACTTAAATACAGATCTTTGTTATATTCCCATGATTTCTCAACTATTTGTCGTAAAGTGAAAATCTAATCCTGACAGCCTCTATTTGGCCTGAATCCAGCTTGATCTTTAACAAGATTCTCTTCCACAATCATTCTCAACTGTTTCTCAAGTATACTTGAATAAATCTTAACAGTAACTCAGTAAGAAAGTACCTCTGTAATTCTCAAATTGTTTTATTTCCCTTTTTATATATGGGTACTAAGAGAGCTCTACTCCAATCATCTGGAATTCATCCCTCATTCCAATCCTTCTGAACTATGCAGTGCAGCCACTGTAAGACTTTTATACCTCCATACCTGAGCATTTCTGATCAAATATCAGGTATGTACTCCAGCTACTTTTCCACATTTCAGCATTTTGATGTCTTTTTTTTCTACTTCAAGGTATGGATATTATTATTATTATTATTATGTAAACCTCCAGGGAGTCCAAAAAACTCATCGAGGGAGGGTACCTACTCTACATCCATCCATCTCCACCAGTTGCAACTTTCATCATCTACCGCCGACTACTACCACTAGTATTTTCACAAACAAACATCCATGCCTATGGCAGGATTAGAACCAGCAGCCTTTTGGCTGGAGAGCAAATATGCCGACCACTCGGCCAACCAGGCCAGCAAAAACCCATTGAGAGAGGGCAACCACTCTACAACTTTCCATCTCCACCAACCACAACTACCTTCATCTTCAACAACAATGCCATCTACCACCGACCATCACCACTAGTATTTTCATAGACAATCGCAAACATCCATACCCACACTGGGATTTGAACCCGCAGCCTTTTGGACGGAGAACGGACACGCTAACCCCTCGGCCAACCAGGCCAGTTGTCTTTTTAATGCTGCCCTTCATACCATAACTATTACAACAGTTATTCAATTTAGTCAGGGAGTCTTGCAGACTTGTAGTGGATTTATTTAGAAGTATAACATCGTCTGCATAAAGCAAAGAACTGAGATTCTTCTTCTTCTTCTGCAGCTTGTCCCACTTAATTGTGGTCGCTGTTAATGATGAGTCTCCTCCACATCCTCTTGTCTTGGGCTATCACCACATCCAAGTTCTTCATCCTCAAGTCCTCTTCTACCAGCTCCCTCCATCTGTTCTTCAGCCACCCATGCTTCCTCCTTCCTTGCACATCCATCTGCATGACTTTCTTCCCACATATTCGTCCTCCTTCCTCATCACATGACCAAACCATCTCAACCTTGCTTCCTGTATCTTTGCTCCTAAGTTCATAACTTTCACTGTTCCCCTCACATAGTCATTTCTCAGACGATCCTTTCTGGTCACACTGCACATCCACCTAAGCATTCTCATCTCTACTATCTCCATCCTGCTCATGTTATTTTTCCTCAGGGCCACAGTTTCCATAGCATATGTCATAGCTGGCATCACTACTGTCCTATAGATTATGCCTTTCAGATTGATTGGCACCCTCTTATTGCATAATAGCACTCCAGCCATCTCTCTCCAGTTCCTCCAACCCGCTTGTATCCTGCATCCCACTTCCTTCTCAGCCCCTCCATCTTCTTCCACTGTTGAACCTAAGTATCTAAAGTCCCTCACCTTCCTGATGACATCTCGTTCCAGTTCCAGATGTCTCCTGGCCGATGTCCACTTTGCAACACATATACTCTGTCTTACTTCTGCTCAGTCTCATACCTCTCTCTTCCAGTACTTTCCTCCATCTTTCCAGTTTAACATCTCCAATTTTGTTAGTAATAATATGTATTCCTGATTGCATGTCTGTTAAGTGTTTTTTTACTACTGTGCTGTCATCACTGCTTGTTTCATTTAGCAATTTTTCGAAGCAATTTCAAATCCTCTGTACACTCTGGTGTCCTGCACCAATATATTTTTGGATCTCTATGGGTTCTGTTGTGAGTGTGTCCTTTTTAATTATTGCATTTGTCTTAGAGTAATATTTTATCAGAAACTGTATTATATATTTGTCTATTGCTTTTTCTAGTAGAATTTTAAGAAGGATTTCTCTGTTGATGCTATCGAAAGCTTGTTTAAAGTCCACAAAACAACAATATAGTTCTTTATGGTCTTCCCAGCTGAGCTCTGCTAGTTGGTGCAACGTGAAAATTTGGTCTATTGTTGAATAGTTTGCTCGGAAACCAGCTTGTTCTATGCCTATCATTTCTTCATAGGTGTTTTTTAATCTATTTTGTATAATTCTTATGAATATTTTATAGGTGTGAGGGAGTAAATTGATTGGTCTGTAATTTCTGCAGTCTCTTTCGTCTCCTTTCTTGTATATTGGGATGATCTTTCCAGTTCTCCAGTCATCTGGGATCTCTCCTGTAGTATTTTATTGAATAGGGTTGTTAAATATTCTATTGATATGCTGCCTCCATATGACCACAGTTCAGTAGGGATAGTATCGATGCCTGGTGCTTTATTGTTTTTCATCTGTTTTATTGTGTATCTAACTTCTTCTTGTAAAATTTTTGGGTGATCATTATTTCCTTCTATTGTTGGCATTGTAG
Organism: Typopeltis vanoorti; assembly: GCF_054136105.1. NCBI lineage: Eukaryota > Metazoa > Arthropoda > Arachnida > Uropygi > Thelyphonidae > Typopeltis > Typopeltis vanoorti. The sequence continues at coordinate 89,554,630 of NC_143570.1, forward strand.
TTTTGTTTCCTTGGTGGAAGATAGTCTTAAAATGGTTTGACCAGATTTTTCTTATATCTTCAATATTCCCGGTTTCAGTCATCTTGTTGTTTATCATTGTTACTGCTTTTGCTGAGAATTCTTTTGTAATTTCTCTTACAGTATCACGGAAGACTTTTAGGTTGTTTTGTTAGTATGCTTCTTGGCATTTCTAAGCTTTTTCTTCTAACCATTTTTCTTTGGCTTTTTTGCATAGGTTATCAACTTTATTTTTTAGTGCTCTGTATTTTTCTCTATTCTCTTCATTGTTTTGTTGGTTTACAAGTATCTTGGCCTCTCTTTTCTCTTCTGTGGTAGCTATGATTTCTTGGGTTATCCACTGTTTGTTTATTTTGGGTTTGGAACCTAGAGTGTCTTTTGCAACTGATAACACTGTTTCTTTTCCTTCTTCCCAGTATTTTCTGCTGTTCTGGAAGATGGAGGGTTTTAATTTCAAGCACATCTGTTCTAAAAATCGACTTCTGCTTGAGCTATCTTTTAGTTTTGATAGGTTGATGTTTTCTTCTTTTCTGATATTGTTTTTCCTGTTGAATTTTATCTTCACTTTGGCAGTTAATATTTCGTGGTCAGTGTCGAAATCAAAACTTCTTAATGTTCATACATTATTTACTGATCTTTTCCATTGTTTATGATGATATAGTCTATGCAGTTCTTTATATTACCATCTGGGGATGTCCATGTATATTTATTATTAGGGCATTGATAGAACAATGTGTTTGTAATCATTAGATCATTTGCTTTACAGAAGTGGAGTAATTGTTCTCCTCTGTCGTTAAGCTCTCTGTATCCAAATTTCTCCATCACATCTTTTTTGTCTGCTGTGAACTGTCCTATTTTAGCATTAAAATCTCCCATCACTATCATGAGTTCTCTATTTTTGGGATTATCTATTTCCTGTTGTAGTTCTTCATAGAAAATTTCTATTTCTTCCTCTGAATGGTTACTGTCTGGTGCATATATTTGGATTATTTTGATTGTTTGACCTTTTTCTTTTGCTTGAAGTTTGGCTGTGATTATTCTAGGAGACACTGGGTTTATTTCAATTACTGAGTGTGTAAGTTTCTTTTCAATTAATAATGCAACTCCTTCTCTGTGTATGTTATCTTTTCTTCCTGAGAAGTATAGTCTTCCTTCTGGTAAATCCATGAATCCATCTCCACACACAACAATTTGCTATATTTGTTTATTTAAAAAAAAATACAGTCCAATCATGTATGGTGTTATGCATTATATATTGAAACATCAAATAATTAGAAACATGAAATACAAGTAAATCAAATTAAGACACGTAAAATATTAATATTGAAAAATCAGTGATTTACAGTAGAGAAAATGACATGCACACTCACAACTGCACTTAAAATAGTGCACTAAAAATTAACCTATTTTTAATAGTAATTTTAAATTGAACTGAAAAGAAATATGGAACACATTTCATTTGATTTAATTAACATCAATAACTTTTTTGTTGCTGAGTCTTAATGGATAAGGTCTGAAATTGAAGGTAGGTACAGTAGCAACAAATTAATCCAAACAAGATGAATTTTCGTCAAGTTTTTGGTTTTCTTTTTGTTTCAGTTCATAATAATTTCGGTACACTATTTTGGTTGAGTGCTGCATGTTATAACTGTCTCTACGATGATTATTAATAGTGTTGTGAATTTTTAATAGTGTAAACAAGTTGACATTCGCAGTGTTTTATTCATTTTGTGTAGCTATAAAATGGATACATCTCCAAGAAAGCATTCAAAGATATGTACTCTTTCTCAGCACACATCCATGACTCAAACACAAATTGCCAGAGTGTGGGGTTAGTGCGATTTTAAAGAGATTTGAGACGGGTGCCTTTTCTCCTGACAGAAAAGAAAAATGTGGGCAAAAAGGAAAACTACACTTACTCAAGATCATTTAATAGTTAGGAAAAGCATAATGAATCCAAGATTGTCTGCTGTAGACTTAGAGACTTGGCAGCTAGTGGGATTAATGTTTCTGATAGGATAGTTCATTGAAGACTGTTGGTAGCAGGGAGGACTGCCCACAGACCAAAAAACAAACAAATGTTGATGAAGAGTATGCAGAAAAAGAAGCTCCAATGGGCAAAAGTGTACAAAGATTGGACTGTTTAGAAGTGGAAGAAAGTCATTCTCATATGAGAGCCATTTCTTTTTCCAAGGAGAGTGAGTAATCTATGTTTGCAAATCAGCAGTTGGGAAGACTTCTCCCACCCATCTTTAACAAGCTCCTAAACAACTAGCTAAAAAAAATGTTCCGGGGTTGTTTTACACAAGACACTTCAAGATCACTTATACCTGTTGATCGTATGATGTAAAGTGACAAATACATAAAAATATTGGAGAAAAGAGTAGTCCAATAGATCCCAAAAGAAAAAGAACTCATCTTCCAACAGGATCTCACTGTGCCACACTTCAAAAAAATGAAGAGTTCCTCAAAAATCACAACATACAATTGTTTCAGTGGCCAGCTAACTCTCCAGACATTGATCCAAAAGAAATTTGAGCCATAGTAAAAAAAGAGGTTTGAAAAATTCAATTGTGATACAAAGGATAACTTAATGCAATCGATTATAAAAATATGGTTTTGAGATGCAGAAATAAGAAAAATGCATTCTACATTGGTAGAGTCCATGCCTAAGCAAATTATTGAACTTATTAGAACTTTTTGTACTTATTTTCTTGCAAAATTAATTAAAATTTTTCTTTAAAATATGAGTGTTCAGATTAATTTGTTTGCTAATGTACTTTGGGTACTCCAAGTCCAAGCAAACAGTACTCTGTTTCTTTTGTCCATTTTAATGTTGTTTAACACCAAGAATAAGGAGGTCTTGCATGAGTAATTGTGAGTAAAGTCGTTGCTAGACCTCTTAATGTCCTTTCCAGTATTCAGTTCCAAGCATCCAAAATTTCTTCTTCGTAGTGGCACTCTTCATTCTGCAGGCAATTTCTTTCCAGATCCTCAAGTTGAGACCTCGGGTTGACAAACACTCGAGTCCAGATGCTGGCCTGGAACTCTTCTAACTGCATCTCTAAATCTTCAATTTGTAGCCATTGGAAATCATTTAATTCCATAGTAGTGTATACTACTACATCTGGATACTTAATTATTTGGTCTATTCTAAACTGATTAAATCTTCCACCAACTTATCATTTTGGGTTTAAAACGTGCAAGTATTTTATATGCAAGGGCTCCATTTCATTTTGCTGAACTGAACTCAAACAGGGAGAATAGTTGTTGGGTGTTGGTGAATACTGGCATGTCACAATTGACATGCATGTCATAGGTTTGCCATCACTGATCTAGATGGATGTTCAGAGTTCTTCCCATCTGGTCAGAACTGATACGCACTGCCTTATACACTCCTAGATTGATAATCCCGTACAGAAAATACGAGTTGACAATTTTCATGTGAAAGTTAAATGTGAGGTGGAGAATGCATTTCTTAAAGGGTCATACAGTCAGCCCTGAAGTACTCTAGACATGTAGGATGGAAAACAGGTTTAAGGTTAATATTTGTGAAGAAAGATTCAAGTATGTGAGAGGGTTGTAGCCAATGGTTAAAAGGTTTGTTGTATTGTTATATGTGGTGTTCTGATGAGTGATTATCTAGATAAAAGGGAGCGCTTATCCTTGTGTCTTCATACTATACAAAGGAAAGCACAACAAATTTCTTTATGGAGAACTGAGTTCAAAACAATGAATTCCTCCTCTCTCAAACCAGAAGTAGCATTGCTCAAATACCAATGATGTATTTGGAATTTAGTCAGCTACCATTCCCCATCTCATATTTCAGCCATGTAAACAACATCTAGTTCACCTATGAAATAGAAAATACTTGACCACTGAATGTCCTCATCACTTACGATCAGGTGAGCAATTGATAATGAAAAGCAGCCTAAGAAGTCCACAATTTTTTTGTAAAACCTATTGCATATTTAGCACCATGGATGGACAGGGTTAAATAATCCTCTTCTCCCACTCTAGAAACAAAACATTGTATTTTGTTTTCCAGTTACTTCAGTCCTTCAATAAGCAGATAGTACAGAAGCCTTGCACAAACATCCATACCAACAGTGGGATTCAAGCTTACAGTCTTAAACACCTGAACAAAATAAATACACATATACACATACATTACTGGAGGTTACTAATATTGCATTGGATTTCACACCAGATACATAGCATTCAGTTATGCAGCAAAAATTAGAATGCTGTGTCTTCACATAGTTTTTTTTTTATTTGCTTTCTGAAAATTAATTTGAAATCCAGAAAAAATATTATTAACTTAAAATATTATGTATTTATTTTGTTCTGATGGTGAATATATCTTGGGGCACTATTATGACTAAGTATCAACACCTTACTTATACTTACACGTATTCAATCCCAGTCTCATTTTTGCGCATCGGCATACAAGTGAGCGTTAATGTTCTAAAATTCATCAACATACATATTATAATTCAATCACTATTCATTCATGAGCTAAACTTCTCTATGTTGAAGAGTTGAGCAGGGCTGGTAGTAATACCAGTGATATTAATACCAGTAGTTTATTAATATCACTAGTAATACCAGTGATATTACTAGGGATAGTAATAGTAGTAGTAATAGTAATATATACTATATTATACATACAATAAACACTAACTATAAAATAAAGAATCTAAAAACTCACATAAGCGTCTTTTTTTTTGCTTGTCTTATTATAATTACATAATAGTAAAATAGAGGGGGATCGATAAAACGTCAAGAAACCTTGAAGGGGTCGACGGTCAAAGAAGTTTGGCGATCCCTGTATTAAGGTCTTCTGGAGCGTTTGCAAAAATTATATCATCTACATATCTTAGGTGTGTTAAGTTTGTTATTAATTTTTATACCAAAGTTTGTCAGGTTTATATTATTAAATATTTCTTGAATGACTGCTGTAAAGATTTTGGGCAATAGAGAGTCTCCTTGTCGGACACCTTTTTCAATTGATATTTTATTGCTACTCGTGTGAAGTTGGATTGTTGATGTTGCAGTGTGGTATATTTCCTTGAGGAGGTCCATATATTCTCCAGAAACTCCCGGATTGTGGAGTGCTTTGATGGAATCGAATGCTTTTTTCATAATCAATAAAGGCTAAACAGAGAGGCAATTGGTTTTCTTCTGCTTTTTCCTATTAGTTTTACTGCATGAATATGATCAATTGTGTTAAAGCTTTTACGGAATCCTGCAGGTTGATTTGAGTCTATAAGATGGGTTAACCTGTTTGTTATTGCTTTTGTGAGAATTTTATACAGATTAGAGAGAATACTAATTGGTCTATACCAGAACTTTTTCCATTTGTTTTAATGCTTATTTCATCTGAGGTGAATGGAGGGATGAATTCCATATGTGATGGAGAAGAGTTATTTATATTTGATTTATCTATTAAAAATCACTATAGATTTCTTTATAAAATTCTTCTAGTCTGTTTAGGATTTGTTCTTGGTTCCTTATTGTAGTTTCATTCTTATCTTTTATTGCAGTTATTTGACTTTTATCAACTGATAAATGTTTTCTTAGTATTTTCATATTTTTATTGTTTTCAATTGTTTATTTTATTTTTGTAGTGTTATAAGTTCTTATTTCATTTCTCATATTTTTCCTTATTGTTTTGCACAGTTTATTTTAGAAGTTAAGTTTTTGTCTTGTTTCATATTTTCTCTCTTTTTTTAGTAGTAGTTGTAAGGTTTCCTCTGAAAGTTCATGGTCTTTTTGTTGTTTGTTGCTTTTGAATTTGTTGGCTGCTGAGATTATTATTTCTGTTAGGTTTTTGCTTATTTTATTTATGTCTTCTTCAAATATGTTTATTAAGTCTAATTTTTCGAGTTTTTCTTCGTAATCCTTTTTGTTTTCAATAAATTTTAAGTCAAAACTTGTTGTTTTTTTATTCTTTAACCATTTTATTCTTTCCAATTTGGGGTCATTTCCTATTTTTACTTGATTTAATACTGAGGTATCTTGAACTATTTCTTTATTATTACACAGTATATAATCAATTTCATTTTTTATTTCTCCATTTGGACTTCTCCATGCCCATTTTCTTTGTATGGGGGGGGGGGTTAAAAATGTATTCATAATGTAAAGCTTGTTACTGATAGAGAATTCTCTAAGAGCCATTCATAAGTTACTGCTTGTACCATACATATGTATGGTACAAGCTTCTTCTTCCTTTCCAGGCTTATAGGCCAAGTGGCCTGTTCAGGACTCAATTCCATCTTTTTAAGGGTCTTCCTCTGCATCGAGTACCTTTTGGATGGTAATTTGAGGGTACACGTGGAATTATAGGGCTGGAAAGTATGACATGCTTAGGAGTTTGATTGGTTCAGTGCCATGGCATGTACAACTGCAAGGACTAGAAGTTGATAGTGCATGGGAGGTAGTTAAGAAGTGCTTGCATGAAGCAATGGCTGACTGTATACCTAGAGTCCGAATAATAAATCAAGTAGGGGTTAAATGGATGAATAACACCATTAAGCTTGAGTTGCAAAAAAAGAAACAACTATGGAGGGAATTTAAGGAGAAGGGTGACCGGCAGGCACATGAACGGTATAAAGTGCAGGCCAGAAGGGTGACGAGTGTGGTAAGAAAAGCAAAAAAGAATTACGAAAGAACATTGGCCATGCAAGCTAAAGAGAATCCTAAACAGTTTTTTAGATATGTAGCAAGTAAAAGGAAAAATGTACATGGCAGATTGATTTTAAAGAATGCTGATGGTAGGGAGGTAACTGAATCAGTTGAGATAGTTGAGTTACTGAGTGAGCACTTTGCAAAAGTATATCATCCAGGTGGTGACATTGCAGAAACGAATAAACCAGTAGATTATACGGGAATTGTGGTTAATGAAGTGGAGGTGAGTAGTCTATTGCATAACCTCAATGTCAATACATCTGTGGGATTGGATGGTATACCAGCTCGTGTTGTACGAGAAGCAGCTAAAGAATTGTCAGTACCCTTGACCATTTTGTTTAATTTGAGTCTCGGGTCTGGGTTAGTCCCGAGGGGAGTGGAAAGAGGGGAAAATAGTTCCACTGCATAAAGGTGGTTCCAAGACTGCTGTTGTAAATTACCGACCGATTAGCATATCAGGAATCATTGTCAAGGTCTTAGAGAAATTAGTCAAGAAAAGAATACAGGATTGAATAGATGAAAATGGGATATTGTATGGGGGACAATATGGTTTTGTGAAGGGTAGATCATGCCTCAGTAACTTGCTCACGTTTTATAACACAGTGACGGCTGAACTGGATAGGGGTAATGGGTTTACAGTGATACTACTGGACCTTGCCAAGGCCTTTGATAGGATACCACATGGAACCCTAATCAGTAAACTGGAGCAGATGGGTATAGATATAGGGTTGGTAAGATGGATAAGAGGGTGGTTGAAGGAGAGATATCAAAGAGTGGTTTATTCAGGAGTGGAGTCTAAAAGACATCCTGTGACTAGTGGAGTGCCACAGGGCTCTGTTCTTGGACCACTGCTTTTCAATTTGTTCATCAATGATATTGGAAAGGATCTGAGAGGAAGTGTTCACTTGTTTGCTGATGATGCAAAGTTGGGTAGAGCAATTGTGAGTGCACAAGATGTCAAAATTTTACAGGATGATTTGGATAGTTTGGAGGACTGGGCTAGGAAAAATGGATGTCAATTTAACGTGGCAAAGTGTAAGGTTATGCACTTTGGGGTGAAAAGAATAGCAGCAGTATATCGCATTGGTGGAATCATACTCCAGGAGATTGATGAGGCCAGGGATTTGGGAGTGTTGGTGGATAGGGAGTTGAAGTTTAGGGGGCACATTGCAAAAGTAACTAAAACAGCTCACCAAATCACTTGGCTTCTGAAAAATACTTTAACATGCAGAGACGAACAAGTTGTTGTTCCTCTGTATCGAGCCTTGATAAGACCCCATCTGGACTTCTGTGCCCAGCTATGGGCACCAGGGTTTCTTTGTGATGGGGAGGAAGTGGAGAGGGTCCAGAGACGAGTGTCCAAGATGATAGCAGGTCTGTGGAATGAACCTTATGAGAATAGGTTGAAGATTTGTGGGTTCAGAAATTGGACGATAAGCGAAGGAGGGGTGATATGATTGAGACATTCAAATTACTGAAGGGTTTTTATAAGATTGATCCAGAAGATATTTTTGAAAATATGACTGGTGGTGGGAGGACTAGGGGCCATGCATGGAAGCTGGGCAAGAGCGTGGTTGACAAGGGTGTTAGAGCTAGGTTCTTTACTTGGAGAGTGGTAAATGAGTGGAATAAGCTTCCAGAGTCTGTTGTGGGTGCTACGACCGTGAATGAGTTCAAGGCAAGGTATGATAGATACTGTGTGAATGTTGAATAGTTGTTCTTGACATGCTGTTAGGGCCTCCCTCGATGAGTCTGTCGACTCCTTGGAGTTTCCCAGAACAATAATAATAATAATAATAATAATAATTTAGAATTTGTTTAGGTATTCATTTTATGTTGCTTGTACCATACATATGTATGGTACAAGCTACATAAAATGTTGTTGTTGCTTGTTAAAATGTCAAGTTGTTGCTTGTACCATACATATGTATGGTACAAGCAACAACTCCTATTGTGTCTATTTGGTGAGAGGGATGACCTACTTTAGAATTAAAATCACCCATTACTATAATAAAGTTTTGATTACTATTTCTTTTTTGTCTAGAGTGTGCTAATGTGAGTCATAAAATGCTTATGTCTCTTCACTAGTGTGGGACGAGGTGGCAGCATATATTTGGATGATCCTGATTTTAAGTTTGGAGTTTATTTTAAGTGTGATTTCTATTATTCTTTCATCTGTATAATTAAATTCTTCTATAAGGCATGTAATTATTTTCTTAATTAGAAATCCTACTCTATATTGTCCCTTTGTTTTCCCCATAATAGTACATTTTTCAGTTTTATTAAATGTTCATCCTGCCTGCATAATTCACTTAAGCCTATGATGTCCCATTTAATGTGTTTTAGTTCTTGTTGTAAGATGGTATGGTCATCCTCTTCTTTAAGTGTTCGACGATTAAATGTTCCTATATAGAGACAAAGAGGATGGCATTGATTATTATCATATTTATGAGTTCTTTGGGCTATTCCAGTATTGCTTATTCATTAGTGTGGGACGAGGTTATTTAGGAAAGCTTCCCCACTGCATCATGTGTGATAAGCGAAATCACATTAAGTGAATACAATAAACAATAGAAATAATTATAATTCATCCATCAGTCAGCGTAAATTTGGAAAAAAATTACCACATAAACTATATTAGAGGATAAAATCTTAGAGAATAAAATCAAAGTTAATAAAGATCAATTGCTTAAATTTTTATTTATTGTCTAAACATTTGATTGAGCTACTTTTTCACAAAAAAATTAAGTAAAGATGTTCAAATCGTGCTCGACTTTATCATCTTGTCATGCAATTTGCGATAGCTAACGATTGCTTTATCAAGATTTTGGCAGACTTCGAAGCTTTATTCCATATCAAGGTCAGCATCAAACAAAATTTCCTTAGCATACTCAATGTGATTGAAAACTACCTTAAGTTCTTTTGCAGTTAGCTTCTTAGTCATAACATTCTTCTTGTGTTCGCACTCCTTATCTTCTTCTTATTCATATACACGCTGTTCTATTGAAGGAGACCATTCTCGCTTAAATGTTCTGAATGGGAATCGAGCAAGTTTCTCACATCTTCATTATCCGGTTCATTAAATCCAAGTGCTTTTCCAATTGTGCTTTCTACAATAACGTTAGATCTTGGATTTTGTGCATGATAAACTAACATAAGCTCGAGTTTAAAGTCGCCTTCTGAATTGCCTCCTAATAAAAGCATACGACGATCTTTAGATACTTTGTATCCTGGATGAGATGCTTCAGTTTTGGCTAGGAAAGTTTCTGTTGGCATACGCTTCCAAAAGAGACCAATTTTGTTGATCGTCATAATCATCCTTCCAATTTATCCTTTGCAATTCTTCATGACACTTGGCCACAGGATCTTTATCAGCACTAGAAGATTCCCCAGTTATTCTTATGTTATGCAGTCCAATTCAATTTTTAAAACAGTCAAACCATTCTAAACTCGCAGTAAAGTTTTCACATTCCTCTTGAAATTTGGTCTCCCTCGATGAGATAAAAATATTGAGAGCTTTTGCCTGAATATTCCCTGTACTAAGAGGAAATCTTTTTTTGTTATAATCTTCAATCCAGAGTAATAGAGACACTCCATCTCGATCATTAAATGGCTTCCATTTCGGGTGATCTGCATGGTTAAAGCAGTAGCAACAACTTTTCCTTCTTCTGTGTATTCTTTGCTCTTATTTCATATAGTCCAAACTGTGGACTTGCTGTATCCCAGGTCTTGCACAATCATTGTATTATTAGTACCACTTTCATGTCTCTTAATGACTTCCAGCTTTTACCACTGCAGATTGGTGACAAAAATGTTACGTAACATAAATTTCGCATAACGTAAAAAATTGCATTAACTGATTAATCGCTCACTTAAATCAGGACATAGTATCATTTCACTCATTCCAGATAATTGATTATCATGCATATTGAATTCGCATTAGGCAAGGTTTTACTGTGTGTGTAAGCATTATACATGTCTGTAAGGATGTGTGCTTTGCATTATGGGATACTAAGGTAAGTGATGCGAGGTCATTAGGCTTTTTATACAAGTTGCCCAGTCGCAAAGTTACTTCATGTGCACACTTTGCTTACACTTGGATAAAGGATTAAACAAAGAATATAATTTCTTAAGTATCTTTACTTTATTAAGCCAGACCTCCAGGGAGTCAGAGACTCATCGAGGGAGGCCAAATACAACACACACCAGCTGTCATATTTATTCTTGAATTCATTCATTGCTTGCACTCAACAACATCCAATTGCAATCCATTCCACCCTATGAGAGAAAAATCTAGCCCCCCCCCCCTTCTTAGTGGTCTTCATCCTAAGCTTCAAAGGATGCCCTCCTGTCCTTTCCCCATCCTCGTTAAATTGAAAAATTTCAACTGAAATCCTGTATGACCCTTTCAGAAGTTTGTAAGGCTTAATCGTATCACCCCCTTTCTCCTGTTTGCAATTGTCTGCAGTCTACAAATTCTCAATCTGTCTTCATAATCAGTATTCTTCAACAATCCTGATATCATTTTTTGCACTCTTCTTTGTACTCTCTCTAATATATCAGAATCACAGCAGAAACCAGGAGACCAGACATGAGCACAATAGTCCAAGTGATGTCTTATCAAGGTATTGTGAAGAGGCAAAATGACATCCTTATCTTTATATGTGAGCATTCTTTTCAGCATTGTTATTATCTTTTGAGTTGTATTTGCAATCTTTGCCACATGGCCCCTGAACTTCAACTTCCTATCTAATAACACTCCAAGATCCCTAGCCTCATTAGTTTCTTCTAGCATAATCCCACCAATATAATACGACATTGGATATCTAATCATGCCCAAGTGAATGACTACATTTACTGACACTGAATTGACACCCATTTCCCCATGCCCTTAATTCCAGCCTATTCAAATCACACTTCAAGTACTGTACTGCATATCCGCAGCATTCCTGATTACCCTACTTATCTTTTCATATAACAAATAGCTGTATGTTGCTTGTCAAATTCTTCCCAATATGATTAATGTAAAGGTTGAATAACAGTGAACCAAGCACTGATCCTTGTGGTACACCACTGGTTACCTTAAACCTTGTAGACTCACATCCCCGTATACCACTTTTTGATATCTGCCAGTCAGCCATCCTCTTATTCATGCTAATATTGTATAATCCAAACCCATTTTCTCCAATTTATGCAACAGACTATCATGCTGTATTCTGTCAAAAGCATTAGCAAAATCCAAAAGTATCAGGGTGTATTCATTCCCCTTGTCTAATTCAATGGTAATATTGTTATAGAATGTGAACAAGTTGCTAAAACATGACCTTCCCTTAGTAAACCAATGTTGTTCATTGCAAAGTAGAGATTCACTGTCAACCCATTTCTGAATGCGAGTCCTAACCAATTTTTCCTAAATCTTCACCACCACTCCTGAGTTGGTCGATAGTTGGATACATCGGTCTTTGTACCATCCTTGTGCAATTGAAGTACCATACATTCCTTCCATTTTACAGGGAATATTCTGCAGAATATTCCTTGTTCTGAGACTCATATTAAACAGCTTGGTCAAAAGAATAGCCAGTTCAACTGAACACTCTTTTAGCACACGTGCTGATATCCCATCAGTCCCTATTGCTGAATTCTTATTCAATTTGTGCAACAGCTCTAATACCTCATCCTCATACACTTGCGTTTCTTCATCCAGTGAAAAGGTAGGAGTGCGCTCAATGTTCCATACACCACAATGATAGCTTTAACAAAATGGGCACTCATTAGCTGAATAACCTCTTCTGCATCTGTAACCCTCACAACATCTGGATTTAGAAGAGCTATCCTTTTGTATTCATTCTTTCTTTTGCTTGCAGCATATCGATAGAATTCTTGTGGGTTGTTTTCACACACAGAGCCAGTTTCTTTTCATACTCAGACTTTGATTTCCGTACAACACCTGTGACTATTCTAGCCTGCTGCTTATAACGTTCACAAAGGACATCATCCTTATGCAAACAGTATTAGTTCCACATCGTCCTTTTCTTATGAATCTTTTGCTTAATAAGATTACACATCCATTTGACTCCTACCCTATTTATTCTTCAAACTCTCGGGACACATTCTGATATCGCATCATTTAAGTGGTTTAAATGCTTCCCATGCGCTGTTGATATTATTTCCATCCAGCAACCGATCCCATTCCACTGAACTCAGTATACTCCTCAGTTGGTCATAATTTCCTGTTTTGTACTTCAGCATGTAACCTTTTCTGAATGGAACATTCATAAACTTAGTCGCTTCCCAAGTGAGTACCACATGATCACTGTCACCAACCTGAGGCAGAACAGTTACATCTTTAACTGAAACACCCTCTGACACTATAATCAAATCTAACACTCTTTGACCTCGAGTTCCTTCTGTCACATGCTGCTTGAGGGAGTTGTCGCACAACAGCTCAATAAATGCATTTTCATTCTTCTCATGAGATTCTACTGCTACCCAATCAATATTTGGATAATTAATGTCTCCCATTATGATTACTCATCTTTTCTATTTGGTGATGCATTTCTTCATCACTAGCAACTGATCCACCAGGTCTGTAACAACACCCCACTATGCAATTGATCTTGTTAGATTCCACCTCACACCAGATGGCTTCAAACTCACTGCCACATGAAATATTGTTAGTAGTAGTACTACTATCATAGGTTTCAACTCTAACTGGATTCAAGTCATCCGATATTATTAGCAGCATGCCCCCTCCTATCTTCTCTATCCTTCCTAAAAGTACTGTACACTTGATACCAGTTAGTAAATCTGATTCTGATAGCCAGGTCTCACTAATACCTGCAATCTGAGGTTGCAACATATCATCAACACCTCAACATCATTATGTACAATATCCATTTTCCAACCAGGCAGAATATATCAACTAACTCTTTCTTTTTCGCATTTTCATTCTTCTCATGAGATTCTACTGCTAGCCAATCAATATTTGGATAATTAAAGTCTCCCATTATGATTACTCATTTTGTACTCACCTTTCTATTTGGTGATGCATTTCTTCATCACTAGCAACTGATCCACCAGGTCTGTAACAACACCCCATAACTATGACTAACAGGAACTATAACTAACGTACATGTTAATTATTATTATTACAGGCATTCAAAGCAACCCCTTACTCTCATTGAAGGAGGCCCTAAGCTCTCATAGTTTCCATGAATGGTCCCTAGTTGTCCCACCACCAGACCTGTTCTGGTGGTGGGACAACCACCAGACCTGTTCTGAAAAATTTCTTCTGAATTAATCTTGTAAAAACCTTTCAGTAATTTGTATGTCTCAATCACATCACATCACTCCTCTTCTGCCTATCAACCAATTTCTGTAACCCACAAATCTTCAGTCTATTGTCATAAGGTTCATTCCATTAACCTGTACCACCTTGGTAACTTGCTACTGGATCCTCTAACTCCTCATCACCATGAAATCCATGTCCAGATCTGCACACAGTAGTCAAGATGGGGTATTATCAAGGCTCGATAAAGAGGAACAATAACCTGCTTGTCAAAGTATTCTTTAGTAACCAAGTGATCTGATGAACTGCTTTAGCCACTTTCGCTATAATCACAGTCTGATCAAAGACTTAGGCAAAGGAACCATAACCTCTTTGCTTCTGCATATCAATGTCCTCATCATTGCCATAATTCACTGTCATCTTTGTACAATTTTAGCAATTGTGACCCCTTAACTTCAAGTCTGTCTAATATTATATTATATTACTTCCAGATGTTTCATCTCTTCTGCCTCCTTCAAAATTTCTCCATTAATTATATACCCTGCATTCCAACCTTGCAATCAAACTTCAAGACCTTGTACTTTTTAACATCAAACTGATAGCCCTAATCACATAGTCTGAGATTCTCCTGCAAGCCACAACACCCACTCTATTCTTCATAGTTCTTTCCAACTTTGTATCATCAAACTGCATATACCTAGTTAGGCCTGTCCCAATAGTATTAACATATAAGTTAAACAAATAACGGTCCCAAGTATTCCGCTAGTAATCTTCCTCTTTTAAGATACCAATCCCAAAACATAACCTGCTGATAACTATATGACAGTCAATTACTAATCTAACTTGCCTAGTCTTTTATTCCATAAGGATATTAACTCATGTTCATAGCTTCATCTACTATAATGCCAGTTACTGCTGAAATATAAAAATATGCTATATATATGTTTAACTAAAAAAGATGTTGAAAGTTTATTTTTCACTTGATTAGAATATAATAAATTTAGTTTAATCCTTTATCCAAGTGTGAGCAACAAAGTTTGCGCCTGAAAGTATCTTCAGGACTGGGGTAAGGTGGTGCAACACCAGGACGACTCCTTGCAAAGGTGGAGCAAGCTACCAACACTCCTATCTCAGTATCTCTCATAATGCAAAACACATCTCCTTGTGGATATGTCTAATGTTATGCATTAAGGGAAGAGCCACTACCCAGACTAGTTTCGACCTTTATTGAGGTCTCTTCAGTGGGAGCCAGGCCCAAGTGGAGATACCAGCCAGAAGCATTAGCAGGTCATCTCTACCTATAGGAATTGCCAATTGGTGTGCCACTTTCTCTAAATTTTTTCTTTCTCTAAATCCAGAGTAATTTATTAAAAAGGTGGCACACCAATTGGCAACTCCTATAGGTAGAGATGACCTGCTAATGCTTCTGGCTGGTATCTCCACTTGGGCCTGGCTAGTGGCCCTTCCCTTAATGCATAACATTAGACATATCTACAAGGAGATGTGTTTTGCATTATGAGAGATACTGAGATAGGAGTGTGGGTAGCTTGCTCCACCTTTGCAAGGGGTCGTCCTGGTGTTGCACCACCTTACCCCAGTCCTGAAGATACGTTCAGGCACAAACTTGTTTGCTCACACTTGGATAAAGGATTAAACTAAATTTATTATATTCTAACCAAGTGAAAAATAAACTTTCAACATCTTTCTCTAAATCCAGAGTAATTTATTAAAAAAGTGGCACACCAATTGGCAACTCCTATAGGTAGAGATGACCTGCTAATGTTTCTGGCTGGTATCTCTACTTGGGCCTGGCTCCCACTGAAGAGACCTCAATAAAGGTCGAAACTAGTCTGGGTAGTGGCCCTTCCCTTAATGCATAACATTAGACATATCTGCAAGGAGATGTGTTTTGCATTATGAGAGATACTGAGATAGGAGTGTCGGTAGCTTGCTCCACCTTTGCAAGGGGTCGTCCTGGTGTTGCACCACCTTACCCCAGTCCTGAAGATACTTTCAGGCACAAACTTTGTTTGCTCACACTTGGATAAAGAATTAAACTAAATTTATTATATGTTTAACTAATATTATTGTGTTTAAAATTAAAACCGAACCTTAATATAAATAAATATTTTTACTCGATTTCAGCAGTAACTGACTCATAGTAGATGCAGCTATGAACATGAGTTAATATTCAGTTGACTGTTCCCTTGAGTGTAATGTAATGGAGATAACTGATAGCTTTCACTTTGTGTTAAAAATGTTAACACTTTTCACCTCCCAGTAGGGAGGTTAAGCAAACTGCTTCTTCTGGAGAGCATCAAGCATTGTTAAGTTTTTGCTGTGCTGCCATCAAACATAAGGCTGGGCAGATTTGAGTTTATAGTTTATTGCCATAAAAACAACAAGGTCATACTGTGCCATAGTAAAGATTACAGCACTACATAAACAGTCAAAGAAAAATTGTAAACAATATGTACAAAAACCAAGCCAAGATTACAACAAAAGTTATAGAAGCACATATACAGTCAAATAGAAATTAGTAAACAATATGCATGCACAAAAATTATGTTCCACAATGCAGTACCTACATATAAACAAAATTACTGCAATGGTCACAGCAACACACAAAGTCAAAAGTTACAGCAATACATAAATAGTTAACAGTTCAAACTAATAAACAAAATGCATGTACAAAAACCAAGCCAAGGAATGTAATATCTACATATAGATAAAACTACAGCAGTACATAGTCAAATAGGAATTATACAATATGCATGAATAAAAATTAAGTTTAGCAATGCAGTATCTACATATAAACAAAATGACAAGGTTACACAAATACACAAGATCAAAGGCTACAGCAATACATAATTAGTCAAAAAATAAACTAGTAAATAATATGTATGTACAAAAGTTAAGCAATGCAGTATCGACATATAAACAAAATTACAGTCAATTGTGTTTGCACAAATCAATTCTTTGTAGAAAGTAGAAAACATCATGTATATGGCTTGGCTAGATAGGTAAAAATATCATTCCTCTCTTGTTTAAAGTGCTGGCACGCCACCAGAATACTGCAAATAGCGAGATGTGTATTACATTTTTAACACATGGGAGGGTCATCAGCCCTCAGTAAATAAGAATGTGCAAGATGACTGACCTATGCGAAGCCTAGGTCAATGTCAATGCTTAATGTCATATAAACAAAATGACAAGGTTACACAAATACACAAGGTCAAAGGCTACAGCAATACATAATTAGTCAAAAAATAAACTAACTTAGTAAATAATATGTATTGGGTTGGCAAATAAGTTCGTTCGGTTTATGCGTTAGTACAAGTTTACGCCGCTTCACCTGTCGCTATTGTTGCGCTACCGCTATTGCACAGTTGAAAAGCGACATTACACATAACCTTTCAGTGAATTTTCGTTCAGCCTACTTCAGTTGCATGTGTATAACATATTTTTAGAAATGGGATGAAATAACGTACATCACCGGCATATTTTGCTTTTTTATTTCAAAAAAGGCAAACGAGCTGCGGAGGCCCATAAAAAAATATGCAGCGTATATGGGGATAGTGTCTTAATAGAACGCGTATGCCAAAAGTGGTTTGCGAAATTCTATTCTGGAGATTTCGACGTCAGTGATGCGCTGGTCGCCCGACAGAGGTTGATTCGAATGTAGTGAAGGATATCATTGACAAAAATCCGTCACAAACAGTGCGGGAGATGGCTGCAGTACTGAACATATCCCATACAAGCGTTGAAAACCATTTGCACAAACTGGGATATGTTTCAAAACTCAATGTTTGGGTGCCGCATGAATTGACTGAGGCCAATATGACTGCTCGCATATCCATCTGTGATTCGCTGCAAAAAAACGACCCATTTTTGAAGCGGATGATTACAGGAGATGAAAAATGGGTCATGTACGATAACACGGTACGTAAAGGATCATGGGGGCACAAGAGCGAACCGCCGCAAACAACCTCGAAAGCGGGATTGCAGCCAAAGAAGATCATGCTCTCTGTGTGGTGGTGGGATTATAAAGGTGTTGTCCACTATGAGGTGTTACCGTCAGGCAGAACGATTGATTCAACTGTCTATTGCTCACAGTTAACGCGACTGGCCCGTGCAATTAGCATAAAACGTCCTGAATTGACAAATCAGAAAGGAGTTGTCTTTCACCACGCCAGACTCCACACATCGTTAACAACTCGGAGTAAATTGTTACGTCTTGGCTGGGATGTTTTACCGCATCCTCCATATTCACCGGACCTGCCACATTTCCCGATCATTGCAGAATTCTCTGAATGGGAAAACCTTCGCTAATGAGGAGGCTGTCAAAAGACACCTGGATCAGTTTTTCGCCAGTAAACCTCAGGAGTTTTATGAACGTGGCATAATGAAGTTGGTGGACAGATGGCAAGAGGTCATTGATAAAGAGGGTCCATATATAACTGACTAGTATGTATTATATATATTAAATAAAATGTGTTTCATTCCACTCTAAAAAACCGAACGAACTTATTTGCCGACCCAATATGTACAAAAGTTAAGCAATGCAGTATCTACATATAAACAAAATTACAGTCAAAAACAAAGAGACGCAGGAACTGAAGAATATAAGAGATTACATAGAGAAGTCAGAAGAGCCATCAGGCAGGATGGCTCTTCTGACTTCTCTATGTAATCTATACCAACAAATGTGAAGAGATAGAGTTACAATGATAAAAGGAATGTTTTATTTAGTTCGTGACCTAAAGCACAAGTTTAAGCCCAAACTGAATGTCATCAAAGACAGGAATGGAGCATTACTAACAGAAGAATTGGAAATCAAAAACAGATGGAAAGACTACTGTGAGGAAATGTACAATACAGTGGATAAAGAAAATTTAGAGGAGCCCTCTCACCAGGAAAATTCCGATTTGGAACCTCCTCCACTTAGGAGCTTAATGGCAATAAGGCACCAGGTCCAGATGGAATCCCAGTAGAGTTAAGGCCACGGGGGATGGCGAGATGAGTGTTTCATAGATTGATTACAAGGATATGGTAGACAGGATCATAGTCTAGAGATTGTAAGAAGTCTGTTTTCATACCATTACATAAGAAGGGAGATATGAAGGCTTGCAAGAATTATAGAACTATTAATTTAATATATCATGCAGGCAAAGTTTTATTGAAGACCATGCTAAATAGGACTGAGGCCAAAGTTGAGGCAGAGATGGCCAAGGAACAAGCAGGTTTTAGGAAAGGTTAGGGCACCAGAGATCAGATCCTTTGCCTTAGAGATCATAGAAAAGTATAAAGAATTTAGGCTCCCTCTAGTAATGTTTTCTTAA
The DNA here is from genome assembly GCF_054136105.1 of Typopeltis vanoorti. Taxonomy (NCBI): domain Eukaryota; kingdom Metazoa; phylum Arthropoda; class Arachnida; order Uropygi; family Thelyphonidae; genus Typopeltis; species Typopeltis vanoorti. The sequence goes on from NC_143570.1 coordinate 89,573,968, forward strand.
AGTTACAGTTAAAGCTTTTTGACTGTGTTCAGCATGTGAAACTGTTGGAAGTAATGAAAAGAATGGGTTTTCCTCAACACACTATCAGGTTGATATCTGACTTGGGCAGGGAGCAAGAAGCCATGGTAAGAACAAGTGTTGGATTAACTGATTGGCTTCCGGTTGGAAAAGGAGTTAGGCAAGGATGTTTACTTTCTTCTCACTTGTTTAGTATATATCCAGAGGACATCATGCATGATGCATTGAAGCTCAAGACATGAATTAGGATAACAGGTAGATTGATCAGTAACTTGAGGTATGCTGATGACACAGTACTCCTTTATAATGACAAGGAAGAACTAGGGCAAATTCCTTACAATGTTGACAGGATCAGTAATAACAGAGGACTTCAATCCTAGCAAGACAAAGATTGTGGTTCTCAAAGGAAATACAAACAGAGAAGCTCTTGAGAAACAAATGTACCTTAATGGAGAAAGAATTGAGGAAGTCAGAAAGTTTGAGTACCTAGGATCCATTATTAATGTGAAGAATTGTGTTCAGAAGACATCGGAAGATTAGGAATGGCTAAAACAATAATCAGAGACTTGTCTAAAATCTGGATGGATGGATCTATTTCCATGGGAACAAAGTTGAGGAGTTTGGATGCAGTTGTTTTTTCAACAGCAACTCATGGATGTGAGATTTGGAATCTAAAGATGCCAGATAAGAAAAGGATAGCTGCTTTTGAGATATGGTGTTACTGAAAGCTGTTGAGGTTATCATATACTGAAAGGCATGCAAATAAATGGGAGTTAGAAAAGATCAGTAGAACTTTAAGGCTCCTTAAGGATATTGACAGAAGAAAGTTAAAATATTTTGGACACACTGAAAGGATGGAAGGAAAACTTCTCAGAACAGTAATAGAAGGTAAAGTTCCTGGAAAAAGAGGAAGGGGTAGACGTCAGTGAGATGGATGGATGGTGTGTGTGGAGTGACTGATCTTCAGAGAGTTGAAGCCTCCAGAAAAGCATACAACAGGACTACATGGTGTGGCACATCACCGAGCATTGGAGTGACCATACGGTATATGTGGATGCTCAGTGAACATATGGATGGAATGCTTCCTGCCATAATGATTGCCAATGAGCAATTAGCTTTGATCTTATAAATTGTCTGCAGTCTGTATATGGTACTGTCAAATAGTACGTGGAGAAAGTATGAGCTGCATCTGCACTCATTTCCCTTAATTCCGATGTTGCTGGGAATTCAGCACAACTGAACATCAAAATTAAGGATTTTCATTTCGTATTACAGGTGTAACACCTCATACAGCACTGGATGTGGATTATATGTAGGAGAGGAGATAGCCTGTAAAGAACTCAATCAGTCTGTATAAATTACACACTTTATTAAGGTTAAATGGCATGCAACTTTGCTGTATAATTACTGCAGTCAGGTGGGATCTGGTTGGAGATAACAATGTCAGGAAACACAGCAGCAGAGCCAATGGAGGTATCAGGTCTTGAACCATCAGTATAGATTGGCAAGAAATCAGAATCGGCTGCTGTGTGCATTAAACAATTGCAAGTAGACAGATGATGGAGTATGAGACTTTTGTAGATGACAAAGTGAAAAATTTCAGGATAGAGTGCAAACCACCCATGGAGGGACTCTACTATGTTTAGTGTATATATATGCAATGTTGTCAACATTCATACCAACAGCTTGCACAATCTGAAATGTGTGATATTGAGCCTCCCAATGCAGAGAAAAGAGACTATTCCATGTACAATGATCTGGGAGAGACTTAAGCGACAACTGTTTCTGTCTGAGTTACAGAACCAGTTTATTTGCTTCAAATAAGACTTTGAGTAGGTGATGTGAAAAAGACACCAATAGCTATCCATATACCTGATGATGGATTGGATCCAACCGGTGCAGGTTACTGTATTGCAGAACCACATACTCGAGACCCATAATCCAGCTTTGAACATAAGTGCATGAAAAAGAATAATGAAGATAGATCATTACCCCACTCAGTAGGGGATAGAGTGCGAAGGAGGTTTAATGCTCTCTTGCACTTTTCTCTTAGTTGATGAATGAGTGCAAGGAATGTTAGTGTTCTATCAAAGATGAGTCCCAAGAACCTAGCTTCTGTAGCTACTGGAATAACAGCTCATCCCATTCTTAATTCAGAATCTGAGCAAAGAGTGTGTGTTCAACAAAAGTGTGCACAGACACTTTTTTTCTGTTGAAAACCAGAATCCATTAATAAAAGCCAACAGAGAAACATGATCAATTACTTGAAGTTGTCTTTCAATTACCCTCATGTTATGAGAGTGACAATAAGTTGCAAAGTCAACATAGACAGCATTGTCTACAGCAGGCAGAAGCTGTTCAGCAATTGAATTAACTTTAACAGGCCTTGGGGAACACTCTGTTCTTGATATGGTCAAGATAGCATACTTCTTATTCTGACTTGGAAAGTTCACCTGGATGGAAAGTTTTTAATAAATACAAGGTGTCCTTTGAAACCCAGGTTACACAGGTCTTTTAATATGCCATATCTCCAGGCTGTGTCATAAGCTTTTTCCGTGTCAAAGAAAACTGAAACAAGATGTTCTTGCTTCAGAAATGCATCTCTTATGCATTTCTAAACAAACCAAATGGTCTAAAGTTGAACAATGTCTACAAAACCCACATTGTGTAGTGGAGAGAAGATCATTGCTTTCTAAATATCACAGAAGTCTGGCATTAACCATTTGCTCTTGTCTTACAAAGACAGCTGGTCAGAGCAATAGGTCAATAATTATTTGCTTATGTTGGATCCTTTCCTGGTTTAGGGATAGCAATGACGACTTATGCCAAGAACCTGGAAACTCTTCCTCTGCAAGAGAAGGAGATCCATAAAAGATGATGGTAGATGTTTTATCATTTCATAATGGATGTCATCAGGCCCCACTGCACCAGGGTGAGGCAGTAGAAGAGCTCTTTTTAGTTGCTCCTTAATGGCTGATTGTATGGCTCAAGCCCATTGGTAGAAATACTTAGCCTCTGTTTCTCTTGCTGCTCTTACAGTCTTAAAAATTCAGAAAGATATGACGTCGTTGTTGAGATTCTGACAAAAGTTTCTCCCAAAGTATCTGCAATAGCTTTAAGATCAGCAATAACACTTCCATTATGGTCTAAGGTAGACAAATGGTGTGTTCTATATCTACAATTTCCTATTACAATTTTTGGACTGGTCATTTGATTAATTGATGTGCTAAAATGGATCCATGTTGTTTTTGACTCTAATGTCTCATAACGTGATTTGGCCTGAGCACACTTAAAAGTTATTAAGTTTGATGTGGCTGGGTATCTGAAATATACCCCATGCTCTGTGTTGATCTTTTTTGGCTGTCTGACATTCTGTGTTCCACCAAGGCTTTGGACAGAGTGGAAACCGAGATGATGTTTTTGGAATGGAGGCTGTTGCTGCCTGGACAATGCACTCTGCTATATACCTTACTGCTTCATTGATAGGTATTTGACTGATGGTATCAGCATTAAATTTTACAAGATGTTAAAAATTGTTCCAGTCAGCCTGGTAAATTTTCCTTATGGGCATCTATGTGGGTGAACATGATTCCTGTGAGGACATTGTGCAAAGAACAGAAAAAACGATTGCTTCCATATCTCAACGAACTACGTGAGCAGCGGAAGAATGGAAGGGGAGCAGATTGTAAGATCAATTGCAAAATATGAGCAGGTAGGCACATGGAAGAAAGTATTGAATCTATTGTTCAAAAAGAAGAAATCGTTATTATCAAGGATTCTTTCAATGATTTGACCTCTTCTATTAGTGTTGGCACTCCCCACAGAGTATTGTGTCCACTAAAGTCACCTATCAAAAGTATGGGTTCAAGCAGTTGCAAGATAAGGTTCTTCTTCGAGCGCCATCTCCTATCAGAGGTCAGTAACCATCTTGGCAAATTTTGAGCAATCCTCAGCCATTCTGAACAGTCCCTGAGGGTTAATGCCAGTCCATTGTCATGTCTGCCAGCAAAGATTTTCTTTGTTTTCTTTATCTCTTCTTCCATTTATCTTCATTTTATAATCAATTGAAGTATCTCATATTTTTCATTACAAAGTAGGTGACTTATTTCTTCTTTTTATGGTATCTGAAAGTTCACGTGATTTCCCCATTTGTTCCAGTGCTTCTGTGTTTTCTTCGAGGTCCAAGTTTCTGCACCATACAGCAGTACAGATCATACATATCATTTAACCATGCATACTCTAAGCTTTAAATTTAAATTCCAATTACACAGTATTGATTTTTTTTTCTCCTGATTTTTCATCAGGAGAAAATTTTTACTTGCCATTTCAATTCTAACTTTTATTTCCATTTCTGAATTACATTCATTTAATTCTTTAAATGTGTAGAATTCTTAATTCTGCACATTTAAAGAAAGTGCAGAATTAAGAATTGGTTTCTTGCTTATGACCATGAATTTAGTTTTGGTGATATTTATTCTTAATCCCATTTTTTCACTCTCTTCATTCACTAGTTTGAGAAGATTTTGAAGATTCTAATTGCCAGCTAGGAGAACTGTGCAATCAGCATGTCGGATGTTACTGATGATTTCACCATTTACATTAATCCGTTCCTATCTTCCTTTCAAGATTTCTTGAAATATGGCTTCTGAGTATATGTTAAATAGGAGAGGCAACAGCACACATCCTTCCATAAGATAAGGTTATTAAGATCAATTTCATTTAACTCGGCACTTGGTGGTAAATAAATTGAACATACTATAATAAGAAATCCCATGGAGAGGTGAATCGCTATTGCTTCCAGAGCAGTATTAAGTTAAACATGATGGAAAGGTATATGACTGTCCACTAGGTTAGCTACTCCTCCATGAGCAGGACCACCTCCAGTTGTTCTTGCATACAACAGTGAAATTCCTAAAGGCAGGGCCTTCGTTGGGGTCTTAAGTACATTTCCGGTAGACAGAAACATTTGTGTTTCTGCAACAAAATCTTGATATCGATATTCTGGCATAACCAACAACAGTTCCATTGTAAAAATTTTCCTATTTAGGCTTTATAGACTTTTGTACTTTTTGAGAGGTTAAGGGCTTACTTTTTTAAAGATTTATATTTATCAATTGTTTTTGGGAAGTATGGATGGCCAGTGTCCGTCTCTTCCTCTGGTAAAATATTCAACACATCTAACATGTTTGGGTCAGTTTACAAGTTTAATTTACTTTCATTGGATACCCAAGTATCCATTTTTTTTAGTGGAAATGTCTAGTGGTTTATCTTTAAGTGATATCTTTGCCATAATTCTTTTGACAAGTGGGTTCTGATTGAATGGAACCATTTTTAGAGTAAGGCCATAGGTTATGTGATTGATGTACTCAACAGAGAAGCACTTTGGATCATAAAGTTCAGGTATGATGAAATTATCAGATGACAGATAGACATGAGTTTAAGTTGCTGTTCTTAGAGCAAGTGTGGTGGTGGCTAGCTTTCTTTTTTGCATCCTGATACGATATGTTTTGTTCTGTTTTCATTTTTCCACTTCCTTTTGACATGCACGAGAGTAAGCTGGATGATCTCCCTGAGAGTTGACACATTTAGCTTTTTTTTTTTGCAGAGCAAGATTTGTTATCATGCTCTTTAATACCACATCAGGCACAGGCGGTAGAACCACAACAGCAGTTTGGGCATGCCTATATTTCTGACATTTTAAGCATCTTAGCAGATTAGGGATGTACATTAATAGGACAGCTGGGACCCTGCTTTTACAGATGTTGGAGGCTTAGGTGTATCAAAAGTATGGACAATGTTCCTGGTTGGAACCAAGAAACCATCCCTACATATCAGGATGCACTTCGCACCAGTCACTTCCTGATCTTTAAGCTCTGAACATATCTTCTCATCAGGAACATCCAGGAGATCACATTCTGATATCACTCCTCTACAGAAATTGAGTATTTTATGAGGGCTTACTGTGATTGGTAATCCACCCATTGATACTGCTCCCAGCAGTTTCTTGAAATGTTGAAATCACTTATATTGATTTTGCAGCTGCGGCACGTTGTGGGTTTGTCAGCAATGGACGACACTACGCTGGCATGACACGGGGTGCTTGTTTGTTGTTAGCTTTTGTTGCCACCATCTTTGCTTCATACGGTAGGCATAGCGGGCGCTTGCATGTGGCCGATTTTTAGATCGAAATATAATTGGTTTAATGCACTAACATTACTTTCAGCTTGTACTGAGGTTATCTACTTCTTGGTACCTGCTGTTAAGATTTCCTTTTGGTGTTTAATTTGAATGGAAAACTCTTGCAGTAATGATAAAATGCTAGAGCACTAGTTTATAGTAACTTATTCACAGACGTCACCTGATGGTCTCCTGCACTCTAGGATCCCAACCCCAGAGCATGGGATGAGAGACTTCCTGCAACACTGTTGAACCTTGCAGGCAAGCAAGGAAAAAAAGGATATTAAAAAAGACTCAGGAGAAGTACAGCAAAGAATATGGGAAGTAAAGAAAAAGAGGAAGAATGAAAAGGGCCAGTACCATCACTCAGAGGTCACCACGATGTACAGATTTACGGCTGTGTTATTTGTGCAGGCATTAGACAGTGTTTTAAACAAAAGTGGACAATGAATTTATTGGAGACTAATTCCGACATAAGATTTTACCTTCTAATCCAACTACACTAATTGGAAAGAAGCCAACGGACACCAAAGCATGAGGAAAACACAGCCATGGCACCAATCTTAATAGGAAGTAGAGCCTCCTTTCACTGTGATGACTACAGCAATCTTACAGGGCATACCACAAGCATATGACAGTAATCAATGGTAATTTTAGACCATTCTTCCTGTAAGCATGTAATGAGGTCCTAGAACATTGTGGGGCAGATGTCCCTTGACCTCATCTGATGCTCCAGTTCATCCCACAGATGTTCAATAATGTTGAGATCAGGCCTCTTTGGACATGAATGTGACCACACCAGTCAAGTGTGGTCACATTCATGTCCACAAACTTTACAGTTATAGCAGCAGCCTTATGACAAAGAGACAATGGTCCGTTTCATAGAAACACTACAAAGTAAGAAGCACTGCATTGTCCAGAAAGTTCAGATATACTTCTCATAGTTCAATATTTGTGGCACTACAAAGAGAGGCCAACCAAACCAGAACCATGCCACCACCTCCAAATTTTGTAGTTGGGGGTTATGGACTCTGGTAAGAGACGTTCAGCCACACTTGTCCATCTGATCAGTAGAGGGTGTAGCATGATTCGTCGCTCCATAACACGGCTTTTTCAAACTTCCATATCCCACTGTACATGCTCTCTGCACCACTAAATACGCTGCATGTTGGTTCAGGTAATGTGGGCTTGCACCACATTACCTTATTTGTGCGGATTTGTGTTCCAGTTGATGCCGGAATTCTGCTTTCAAAGTGTCAGCTGATGAATGGCAGTTTTTACATATTATCCTTCATAGCACCCTACAGTCATGTTCAGTGAGTGTGGTGGGTCATCCACTGCAGGTAGCACTTTCAGTTCGCTCTCTGCGCTTCCATTTCAGTAAGGTATCACTGATTTGTTGCCCTGGAATGGCTGAATTTGTCAACAAATTCCCAAACAGATAGGCCTGCAATGTAACATTGTCACAATGCCTCTTTCAAACTCTGCCAGTTCGCTTCTCGCAACTATTTCACCAGGACACAGTTGCACTAACTTGGGAACATCATATTCCTCCAATTTATACTGGCTAAAAATACGATTTGTTACATAGCACAATGTAATCGAGATATCCATTGCCTTCTTTCCAAGCAATGTACTTCCACTTACTGTTCTGTATGTTATTACAATTTTTATATTGTATCTCAGAAGATATCTCTGTGATAAAGATGAAATATTGGAATGATTAAACCCATGTTTAATTATTTTCAATTAAGTTTAATTAAATAGAACAAGTTGGATAGAAAAGAAAACAAACAGCACAGTCAGACAAAAATTATTGTATAAAAAGACAATAATAGAAAAAATTAGAAAACAACAACTGAGATGGTTTGGCCACACTGTACGCAGACAACTTCCTAACGTCCTAATCAATACTTTTCCAACTGAAAAAAAGAAGACCCGGAAGACCAAAAATTACCTGGCTAAAATTAATAAAGAACATTTTGGGATGCAGAACATAAGGAACTTTTTCGAACAGCAAGGAATAGAGAAGACTGGAAAATTCTGCTGAAGGGAAGACTCAACCTGTCTTAGATGGAAGAGAAGATTCATTCTATTAAACCTAATAATGAGGAAAATATCTCAAGCATGAGATTTACTCATTTAATTCAAGATGAAGCAGGCACTAAATACAACACTTATTTTTGACTTAAGCCATTTAAGATATGCAGAATTTTTATCTTGCGTGTTCTGGCATGCATGCATGCCAAACAACCAGGGCTTGGATTGTGATCGGGATTTTGTGTGAAGTTTCAGATATTTAGTTTTTGGGGCAGATGTTTGGACTAGGAGAGCATAAACCTAATAAATCACAGAAAAAAGGTGCAGAAGTCTTAGAGGTAATCCTAATCAATACTAATGTAGTGTTACAGAACCTAAGGTTATGTATGGATGCAGAGGCAGTTAAGTCCAGGGTGTGAGGAGAATGATGATAATGATCCAGTATTATGGCCAGCCTAGTTTGATAAGTGTTGGTGTATCTGCTCTCTAACGAACAGGTTGAGGGATTTGAATCCTGGTGCGGGCATGAATGTAATTCATGAATGCCTTTAGGAGGAGATGAAATTCATTGTTCAGTATAAGCTTCATTCTCAGCCTAAGCTGAATTCCCCAAACAATTGAAAAACAATCCTTGTAGCTTATACGTTGGTCAAACATGACTGGTAATTAACTTAAGGAATTTACAACGCATAAAACAGATATTAATTAAAGGATCATTAAAGTTTCCTTTAATTAATATCCGTTTTGTGCATTGTAAGTTAATTATCAGTTTTGAAAAACAATCGTTAAGAGAGTTAATGTAGAAAACTCACTTTTAGCACTAAGTATTCTGACAAAATGCCATCAGTGTTCCCTGCAAACGAAGCCACTGGACACAAATTGTGGCAATCTGTACCCCTGTTTCTCTTACTCAAAGGATAGTATTGGAACTTCACCTAAAGATAAAGCCAACCTCCTGGCATCATTCTTCTCATACAAATAGTGCATAGATGATAAATCCAAATAACCTCCAACTACTCCTGGAACATCGCATTACATCTCCTGTGGCCTTCTCCCAGGACATTAGAATCTTGAGGAATCTAGACACCCAAAATACTCATGGTTCTGAAGAAAGCTCACCAACTCTGCTCATGAGATGTGCTTTTGAAATTAACATCTCCTTTAATATATCTACATTATATTATATTCCACTATAACATATATAAATATATATACACACATTATTACATTCAGCTGGTATCTAACCCATCACAAAAAAAAGGAGGCAAGTCTGCCATTGAACTATTGATCTCACCTGTGCCATCTAAATTAATGGAGGTCATCAATAGTGAACTTCAACACCTGAAGAACTGTCAACTAATCAGTGATTACCAACTGGGATTTCATTAATCAAGATGCACAGCACATCTCTTTCCCTACATTATTATTATTATTTGACACCTCCAGGGAGTCCAAAGACTCATCGAGGGAGAGTGTGCCAACAGCATCGAACGATTGTTCCCCTTCCAACTACTAACCACGCTCAAACTTACTTAACTGAGCCATTAGTAGCAGAGGCTCTACCAATCGACCAACCTTTGCCGGCTAATCATCACCTACCTCTGGATGCATGCCATAGAAAGGTAAGGAAAAGCCTGTGCTCATGAACTTGACATGTTAAAATTTCAATGGGAATGATCTATTCTGCATTAATACCTGCATACCCTTGCCTTTATGAGTTTACATTTATGGGAGACAGGATAATGGAGACTAGGCTACCTGAACCTACCTTGTAGTTATCATATTTACTCCCAATAAATCTTAGTAATGACTTTGTTCAAAGGATCATCCACCCAGTCAATTTCAACCAAGCAAAAGAAGCATATTTCGTTGTTTTTTTTAATATGAAGCGTGATTCGCACACTTTGTAAAGTCAAACATTATGGGGGGGGGGGGTTGTTCGTGTGATAACCTCTGCAAAACACAACTCCTGGTTCTTTCATGAGCAAACCGGGTATCTGCCATTCATCAGTAAACATGCGGGTGCAGCAGAAGCTTCGCACATTTCTGCTGACCTACAGATACGACCTATACTGAGAAAATCATTTCATTAAACTCTCCAAGAGATATTTCGCTGCAGTCACACACACACACCCGTTTAATAATTATACAATTAACTAACGTTATTTTCCCACCTCACTCTCTCGCAATGTTATTATAGAGTGAATTGCACATAAATTTATTTTCATGAATTATTACCTAAAAATTTTAATTTTACCTTCTCTCTTACCTCCCATTATGGAATTATTCTTTATTGCGCAAAAATATTAACCCTTCTCTTTACTACCAGCAATAAAAAAAAAATAAAAATAATTGCCGGATAAAAAAAGCTTACGTTAAACTCCTTGTTTGAAGATTTCAAAAGCGCCCTCTGAAGAGCAAAATTATTTAACCAAGATATGAACACAGAGAATACAGAGGACAAAGTTTATACCATAGAAGCGATTTCAACGCTTGTTCACAACGTACACTACACACCCCTGTGGTAAGGGATGCCCTCTAACGACTAAAGGGTCGAGGCGTCCTCTATTCAGGCTTGAAACGACAAAGGGGTATTTATATCACTTTACTAAAGAATTAAAAAAAAAAAAAAAACTTACCGGTATAATGAAATAGACGCAAAGATAGTGCTTGTATTTCATTATAAGAAGAAATTTTGTATGAGATTAAAAATTCTACCTCTAATTTAAAATATCCTGACTATACGTCATTACAAGAGAAATATAGATGAAGTTATACTTCTGTACGTAAATTCTTATTTACCATTAACAAACTGAATCGTTCTAGAGTCCCTCTTCGAAATTAATTTTATTGTGATACTTTTTTCTTTGGTATGCAGTAAACAATTTATTAAATGTGTGTAGTCCTGCAGAAATAATGCTAGCCTGCCACACAAAAGACGATTCTAAGTTCGATTATAGTCGATCACCTCATCTTCTGCAGCTTATCCCATTTAAGTAGAGTGCTATTTCTAATGAGTCTCCTCCAAATCCCCTTGTCTTGGGCTGTAATTACATCCAAGTTCTTCATCCTCAGGTCCTTAACTACCAACTTCCCCTATCTCTTCTTTGGCCACCCCCTTGCAGATCCATCTGCATGATCTATCTTTCCACATACTCGTCCTCCCTCTCTCCTTCTCACATAACCAAACCATCTCAACCTTGCCTGTATCTTCGCTTCTAAGTTCGTAACTTTCGCCGTTTTCCTTACAATTCTTTCTATTCACACCACACATTCACCTAAGCATTCTCATCTCTGCTACCACCATCTTGCTGATGTTATTTTTCCTCAGGGTCACAGTTTCCATAGCATACATCGCATTTGGTGAAACCACTATCCTGTAGATTTTTCATTTAGGTTGACTGGCTCCCTCTTATCACATAGCACTCCAGCCATCACTCTCCAGTTCCTTCATCCAACTTATATCATGCATCGCACTTCCTTCTCAACCTCTCCATCCTCTTTTACTGAAATCTTTCACATCCTTTTACCAAAAGTCACTAACCTTCCTGGTGACATTTCCTTCTAGCTCCAGATCTGTCTTTTGGCTGCCATCCACTTTGCAACACATGTACTGTGTCTTACTTCTGCTCAGCCTCATACTTTTCTCTTCTAGTACCATCCGCCATCTTTCCAGTTTACCTGCCACTTCCCATAATTCTTCACAGAGTACGATATCATCCACATACAACATTGTCCAAGGCGTGTCTTCGCTCACCGCTTTTGTTAAAATATTCACCAGGAACGGGCATAATGCTGACCCTTGATGCAAACCAGCTGTCATTTGAAAGCTTTCTGTCTCTTCCAAGTAGGTCCCAACTCTTGTATTCACGTTTCTGTACATTTCCTGCACCAACCTGACATATTCCTCCGGTACCTTCTTCTCCCTCACACACCTCCAGACTTCTTGCTTTCATTCACTTTCTCCAGATCAATAAACACTGGATGCAGCTCCTGTTGTTTCTCTCGAAATTTATCTGTCATCTGCCATAATCCAAAGGGAGCATTCGTCGTCGATCTACCAGGCATGAAGCCATTCTGTTCTTTTGCTATATCCATTTCCTCCCTTATTCTTCCATCGAGAACCCTTTCTAGGATTTCATTGTGTGGTATATCAACTTTATTCCCCTGTAATTCTTAGAATCTTCTGCATACCCTTTATCTTTATAAGTAGGGGAAAGAGTATTTTCCCTCTACACCTCAGGCATTCTTTCATGTTGGCAAACGTTTATGAACTGATTCCACAGCAGGTCAATTCCCTTTCCCCAGTGCCTTCCATGTCTGTACTAGTATCCAGTCGGAGCCCACCGATTTTCCATTTTCATCCTCTTTACAGTCTCCTCAACTTCCACTTTACTGATGTCTGCACCATCCCATAATAAGGCTGCCCATCTTCTCTGTGAGTACTCATATTTTCTTCGTTCAAAAGCCCTTCAAAGTATGTTCTCCATCTGTTTGTTACATCCATGTCCCTCCTTAATACGCTTCCTTTGGAGTCCTTGATCTGCTTCACATGTAAGATGTCCTTTGATGCCTCATTTCTACATTTTGCCAGTAGATAAATTTTTCTCAGTCCTTCCTTTGTTTCTAATTGATCATAAAGACCTTGACAAGCCATTGCCTTCACCTGTGCAACAATTCTCTTGACTTCTCTCTCTTTCTCTCTCTCTCTGTACTCCTCACTATTCTCTTCCACTCTTGGCTCGTCCCACTTCTTTGCCTCCTTAGACTTCACTGCTTCTTGAACATTATTATTCCACCACAACCCTCTTTCTGCTCTCTAATTTTTCCAGATGTTTCACCAAGTACCCCGATTGCACAGCTCAAAATTGCTTTTGAATTGTGTCTCCACCAATCTTGTACACTTTCTAGTCCATCCGAAATCCTCTTTAACACTCTCTTTTTGAACAAATTGTTAAACCACTTAACCGTTTCATTCCATGGCTTCCAAAGGCTCTCATCTGCCGTGTTGTTCCTGCGCCGCTTGATCTATTGGATTACCGTACAATTTGATACCTCCTTAAGATGTTTTCTTCTTGTCAAGATGTAGTCAATCTGTGAACTGTTGTTACCACTTCCAAATGTTATCAAATGTTCTTTTGACCCTATCTAGCTTTTAGAGACTGAGGGAGCAGTTTAATCTCCACCGGGAGCCAATCAGGGATAGCTGGTCCATGACATTAACTAATTATAAGCCGCACCGATGAAGAGACCGGTAAGCAAGTGCTGCCATCTCTTCGTACCTAACCCTACCAGGATACGTTACAATCTGAACGAATGTCAGTTCTACTGTCGATTTTCTTGAGTTTTCGGGAGGAAAAACCCGCTTGCCCATGCCATAGATCAACCAAATGGGGAACTGGTCGAAGATATGCTTAGAACATGTTCCTCCAGTCGACGACTAGACTTTCATCTAAGTCTATCTTCGAGCGATCAAGCGCAGAGGATGCATGCGCCACTTCCACTGAGCTACACACCCACCGAATATAATATATAATATAGAATTATATACTTTATATATTGATTTTAAACAGGTTCTTGATATAATAAATAGACAAAAAACTACTAATAGTCTTAAAAGTATGGGAATCCCACAAAACTTGGTCAGAATGATAGAAATAACACTAGAAGGATTTAAGGCAAGTGTTAAAATACAAGGTGAGTTAACAGAAGCATGCTAAATAAATTCCAGAGTGAGACAGGGAGATATGCTCTTTGCAAGTTTGTTTAATTTCACATTGAATATATAATAAGAGAACTCAATATAAGAGACTATAGCAATAATAATTGTACAGATTTGTACATATGCAAATGATATTGCAATAATTAGTCGTACCAAAAAAGATTTAGACACTAAGCTTAAAGAATTCGATTTAAATGCAAAAGAAGCTGGTTTACAAATTAATGAACAAAAAGTTAAATATATGCAATATGGAAGAAATGGAAATAGAATTGCCTGTAAATATAGTAAAGATGGCTATAATTTTGAATCAGTAAATCATTTTAAATATCTAGGATCTCAAATAATAGAGCAGAAGAAATAAATAAGAGAACAATAGCTGGAAATTAATGCTATCCCATGAATAAAGAATTATTGGGCAAAGTAAAGTTCTAAAAAAAAAAAAATCAGCTAATGCCTTTTTATTCCCGTATACGGGGAGTAGGCGAGGCCATTTAGCCCTATCTAACTTTTGGAGACTGAGTGGGCAGTTCAATCTCCACTGGTACCAATCAGAGATAGATGGTCCAAGGCTATCACTAATTAAGCGGTACACAGTAAAGAGAGACGGCTCAAATGTGCCGCCATCTCGTGCTTCCTAACCCTAACACAATATATTTAATGTCTGAAATAATGTGGGTTCTACGGTCGATTTTCTTGAGTTTACGGGACGAAAAACCCGAGTTTCCGGGAAGAAAAACCCGCTTGCCCGTGCCAGAGATCGACTAACTCGGGAACCGGTCGAAAAAGGCTTAGAAAAATTTCCTCTAGTCGCCGACTAGACTCGAAACCAAGTCTTCCTTCGTGCGGCCAAGCGCCGTGGTGCAAACGCTACATCCACTGAGCTACACAGGCTCTTAAGTAAAGTTCTAGATAAGAATAATAAACTAAAAATTTATAAATCGATTATTAGACCAGTAATAACATATGGACGTGAATCATGGAATCTACCTCAAATAGAAGAGAATATATTAAGTATTTTTGAAAGGAAAATAATGAGAAACATTTAGGGACAAATTAAAGAGATGAATGACAATTGAAGAATAAGAAAAAATAGTGAAATTAACGAATTAATAAATGGAGAAGATAGTATTAGTTTTTTTAAAAGGCACAAAGAATAGCATGGATAGGCCACACTTAGAAAGGATGGAAAAAAGTAGAGGATATATATATATATATATATATATATATATAAATATATATATAAATATATATATATATATATATATATATATATAAATATATATATAAATATATATATATATATATATATATATATATAAATGGAAAACAATTGGACAAAGAAGAAGACGAAGATCTAAAAAGAGATGGTTAGATGAGGATGAGAAAGACCTTGGAATTCTTAAAGCTAAGAATCGGAAAAATAATGCACTGAATACAGTAGAATGAAAAAATATCGTGAAACAAGCCAAAACCTATAACGGATTGTAGAGCTAAAAGGGGAAGAAGACAGAATACTGGGCTGCAGCAGTTCGTAATATGCCAAAAATATTGCCACAGGAGGATAAGAATTACATAAAAGAGATGCTATATTGGTTAACAATTTTTCCAACGGGGAGCGGGAGTAATAGCTATTTCTCTGCAACTACTTAAGCATTTTTCCATGGAAAACGCGCAAATAACAAATTTCTCTGAAACCGGTTAAATATTTTTCCATAAAAAAAGGCAATTTCTCTATCTCAGTAATGTAACTAGAGAGAAAGAGATAGCGTTCTACCTCCATACAGTTACACTACTCAGTGAAATATAACAAGTGGTTAAATTCTAAACGAGTAAGTTCCAGGGCCCTATACAAAATAATCAATTGTATTTACCTTTGAATGCTATCCGGGGAATCTCCAACCCTACCCGTATCTTTCATCACGCATTCATAATCAGGCGACTGTTGATATTGACTTTATATATACACATTTAAAACTGTAAACAATTGTTGAATAATAACACAGTAATGTAGGCATAATTACCGTAAAGAAAGAAAAGTCACAAAACAGAAACTGTTCCTACAAAATAATCAAGTGTATTTACCGTTGAATGCGATCCATTGGTCGAGTGACCAGCAAGTCAGCAAATCTTTCCTCTCGTTCAGCATATTAATATTATTGCATTGCAACTAATGGGAATTCTATGTTTTGGGGATTCGTTACAGACCTCTTTCTCTTCAGAAACTACACACATACTGTCATTACAAACCCGTTTTGTATAATCACTGTTATCCGAGCTATATTTTCATTTAAAGAAGGTGCCAATTGTACTAATCCATAATTTAAATACCATACTTACTCGAATATAACTCGCAGCCCTGATTTACTTTTTGGAAAAAGAAATTAAAAAGTTTCGCATATACCTCGCACATGAAAAGAAGCTAAAATACGTTCACGTCGGGCGATAGCAACTCAGTTGCAGGGGTAAACAACACGCCCTCCCCAACCGCCACTATACTGCACGAGGAAAAAAAAAACAAGTACTTTTTTTATGTCAGTGAATACTGAGATAATACATGGAGACTGATTGGACAGTTAAATCTCCACCGGTAGCCAATCAGAGATAGCTGGCCTATGTCTATCACTAATTATAGCAGCCGCTGATGAAGAGGCTGGCAAACAAGTGCTGCCATCTCTTGGTACCTAACCCTAACAAGATATGTCACTGTCTGAAATAATGTGGGTCCTATGGTCGATTTTCTTGAGTTTACGGGATTAATAACCTGAGTTTCCTGGAGGAAAAACCCACTTGCCCGTGCAAGAGATCGACTAACTCGGCAACCGGTCGAAGAAAGGCTTAGAAAAAGTTCCTCCAGTCGGCGACTAAACTTGAACATTAGTAAAACTTCGAGCGACCAAGCGCCACTTCCACTGAGTATATTTTATTAAAATGATAACAAGTAAATACTATTTATGATGTAAGTAGTAAAATATTTACATCATAAAAAGATATTATTATTATTATTCGTGACACCTCCAAGAAGTCTGTAGACTCATCGCTGAAGTACACCCACTGTACAAATCTCTGTATTCACTACTACACCTAACCTCCACTATCAATCACCTACATCAACGCCATCCACCGCCCACAACCACCATCGCAACGAGTATTTTTGTTTGTAAATTGCCTGTGTTCTGAAGAGCCTATTTGTCTGTATGCGGGATAAAAAACCCGAGTTTCCTTTCGAAAAAACCCTGCTACCACCGTATAAGATCGGCTAAGTCACCTTCAATTGAAAACGTCCATATAAAGATCCTCCCGTCACGACGAGAATCGAACTTAGGCCTTTTCCACTCGAAGGGAGCAACATACCGTCGTTCTTCCACTTGCGCTACGGAGTTATATATACGTATAGATTACATTCAGCTTTAACTCTCAATACTTTTGTACTACTGTTATCAGAACAATAACAATTATATACATGGTAATAAAAATAAACACATCATAAGTAGATATATACATCATATATTTACATTTGTTTTAACCTCCTTCTGGGTGCTGTATTACTATTTGTGATAAGTAATTCATTTTGTGAATTTACTTCTCATTATCTTTAATACGGATCAGTTACATGATATTTCAATTAATTATATTCAGGTTTAACTCTTAATACCTTTGTATTACTGTTATTATACAAATAAAAATAAA
Organism: Typopeltis vanoorti; assembly: GCF_054136105.1. Taxonomy (NCBI): domain Eukaryota; kingdom Metazoa; phylum Arthropoda; class Arachnida; order Uropygi; family Thelyphonidae; genus Typopeltis; species Typopeltis vanoorti. The sequence goes on from NC_143570.1 coordinate 89,591,612, forward strand.
TACACAGCAGTATAATAGATACATCATTGACAGGTGTGTTTGCATAATATGCTTTAACCTCCTTAAATCGCGCCACTTCCACTGAGCTACAGGCCTGCATATAGGGTTGCCATCTTTTGGTAAGTCCAAAGAGGGGCACACTTATCGAATATGAAAGTCTTCCTCTCCTCTAAATTTATAAAATGGAAAAGCCAAAGTTGAATATGTAATTCTAACCTTATAAAAAAATTAAAAGATTGAATACATCGGTACCGGTATTAGTGATTTAATAATATTTGTATTTTAAACAGTGACGGCGCTAGGGTCTTTGCTGCCCGCATGCAATTTCTATCTAAGCGCCCCTGTAACCATCCGGGCGTATGTGTGCCCCGGCGGCGGTTCCCCCTTCGTAGTGGCGCCCGCATGCATCGAATGCCCGCTTCCGCCGGCCCTAATTTTAAATATATAAGTTGTCCCGCTTAGGTGTAATTCGGGTCGCTGAAAATTTTCTTAAAATTCGGGATGTCCCGCCTAATTCGGGATAGGTGGCAACCCTACCTGTATACCAACAGTAGTTAATCTAAATTTAGATTATCAAGGTACTGAATATCTCATCTTTTAATTTCATCTGTTGGAGATAAAATGAAAATGATCATGAAATATTTCATGAAATCTCAGGATGTCACAAATACTCCATTTGAAAAGATAAATCCTGTCTACAATGTTTAGTTTTTACTTTCACTCTCGGCCCTAGATATACATAGAAAATGTATATTTAGGGCCGAGAGTGGAAGCCCTTCTAATGAGTTTAGATAAGAGTGAAGTTCCAGAAAGAGACATAAGACACTTTAAGGTGAAATATTTGTATTTCTATGTTGAGTTCTGTAGCCAAATTTTCAAACGAATAAATTTCAAACATCCTGTATTAAAAGGTTTAGCGATGCTGAATCCTGAAATGTGTAAATCAACTGTGTTTACTGTATAATGCCATTTCCTGTAAAGTTTCCTAATGTTATTAAAGAAAATAGTTATGAAGAGCTTGATAGAGAATAGCAACTATTGAAGACTGTAGAAGCATCGAAAAAAGGTCAAGAATGCTTTTTTTTTTTAAATAAAGTTTTTAAAATGAAAATTGCTGTAGGAGAACAAATGTTTCCTAATTTAACGACATTAGATAAACCTGTACTATGCCTCCCTCATTCATCAGCAGCAACTGAAAGAATATTTTCAGCAGTGACAATAAATAAGAATAAAATAAGAAATCAACTGCAAACTCCCTTGATGAATGGACACCTTTTGACAAAAGTAAAATTGAAGCATTCATCAGCTACAGATTTTGCTATTTCTGAAGAGTTAATTAATTTAGCAAAATCTGCTAAAAATAATGAATAAATACTTCCAGTGTTTTTCTTGTGAATGAGAACCCCTGCATATATGTAAATAGCATATTAAATACCTGAAATTTTAATGTTACTTTATTTTAAACACTAAAATGAGACAAAAATTATATGGTAAATTAATATGCATGTTAAGTGCTAGAGTTACAATTGGGACTTCTGTTATGATGATTGAACTACAAATAGTTCCTTTGCATAAAGGAAGGACCAAGATTGCGGTTGTAAAATACAGACCAATTACCATCTCGGGAGTGGTGGTAAAGTTCTGGAAAAGTTGGTTAAGGTCAGAATTCAGGATTGGGTGGGTAAGAATATGATACTCTATAAGGGTCAACATGGTTTTGTTAAAGGTCGGTCCTGCCTTAGCAATTTATTAAATTTTTATAATAGCGTGACATCTGAGTTGGATAAGGGGAATAGCTGCACAGTGATACTTCTGGATTTTGCAAAGGCTTTTGACAGGATACCCCATGGAACACTGTTGTGCAAATTAGAACAAATGGGGATGGATAATAAACAGGTGTTATGAATAAGAGATTGGCTTATGGAGAGATACCAGAAAGTAGTGTATGGAGGATCAGAGTCCAGGATGAAGCAGGTGACCAGTGGTGTGCCTCAGTGCTCTGTGTTTTGGCCGTTATTATTTAATTTGTACATAAATGATATAGGAAATGACTTGAAGGGAGATGTTCAGTTGTTTGCTGACGATGATTATTGTGCTTCCCACCTTTGCTGATGCAAAGGTGGGAAGCACAATAAGAAATCAAGCCAATGTTGAGAGTTTGCAGGATGATTTAAATAAGCTGGTAAAATGGACAAAGGGTGATGGATGTCAGTTCAATTTGGAAAAGTGTAAAGTTATGCATTTTGGGGTTAAAAGATTTTCAGCTGTGTACCACATTGATTGAATGGTACTCCAAGAGATTGATGAGGCTAGGGACTTGGGGATATTAGTCGATATGGAATTTAAGTTCAGAGGATACATTGCTAAGGTGTCCAAGATTGCACATAGGATTACGTGGTTGTTGAGGAACACACTGACATCCAGAGATAAAGAGGTTCTTATTCCCCTTTATAAAGTGTTGATACTTCCACATTTGGATTACTGTGCTCAGGTCTGGTCACCTGGATTCCTTGGAGATGAGGAGGCTGTTGAGAGGGTTCAGAGAAGAGTCACCAAGTTGGTGAGTAATGTAAAAAATGCTCCCTACATTGATAGATTGAGAGCTTGTGAATTGCAGAGATTGGTTGATAGGCGAAGAAGAGGGGATATGATAGAAATATTTAAATTACTGAAAGGTTTTTATAGGATTGATGCAGGGGAAATGTTTCAGCTGTGTGATAGTGATGGAAGAACAAGAGGTCATTCCTGGAAATCAAGGAAATGTGTTTAACAAGGGTGTGAGAACTAGATTTTTGCTTGGAGAGTAGTGAATGAATGGAATGCATTGCCTGACTCAGTTGTGAGTGCTTCGTCTGTAAATGAGTTTAAGAAGAGGTATGATAGATATTGTTTTGATAGCTTGGGTCTCCCGACTCCATGCATATATAATAATAATAATAATAATAATAATAATAATAATAATAATAATAATAATAATAATAATAATAATAATAATAATAATAATAATAATAATAATAATAATAATAATAATAATAATAATAATAATAATAATAATAATAATAATAATAATAATGTGTTTATTTAGTGGTTTTACATTTAGTTCATCTATGATAATAAAGTAGTAATATCGTAAAATGCTCTGAATAGAGTGAAACGAAAGCAAATAACAATTTAGTACTTTTTTACTGCATAAGTTTGTACTAAATATTTTTGCTGGGTGGTCATCCTGGTCGCTAGGCGACAATCCCAGTAGTTATATATTAAAAGTTTGCTGCTCATCTGTGGCATGTTATGCGTTACGATACTTCGTTCAATTGCGAGTGCCTGCAGTAATATAAAGTTATTTAACACATCTAAATTACTAATAGAGGTCAAAAGTTATGGGGAAAAAAGGTAAAAAAAACAACAACAACAAAAAAAAAAAAAACATGGACAACTTGCTACAAGAATCCAGTTTCATAGATGTTTATGAATCAACTTTTTTATTTTTATTTTAAATTGCTGATTAATGAATGGAAAGATAATAAGCAACAACACATTCATTAAAAATGAAGTGTTCGAGTGAAGAAATAACTTAAATAAAACATCGCTCTGTTATTATTATTATTATTTAAACTTGTAAAGTCGAATTAATACGGAGAAATTGGTATTATTTATGCATAGATATCTAGTATTTTATATATAAGGTTTTATTTCTTTTACAACCATTTCTTTCTTTGTTGGAATCCTTTCTTTTAGGGTTACACGGTGATCAGCATTCATTTTAAAAATTTTATGGAATTTACAACCGTGTTAAAAAAACTTTTTTTATTATCCCGACGTTTCGATCTTCACATCAAGATCATCATCTGGAGCGTACATAAGTATACAGCTTGTTCTTTGTTGGAAGGAAATGACTGTACAAAGAATGGCATATACCAAAGTGTTCATAATGTTCTTTTCTAGCGACATCTTTTATTATTATAATTGAACCTAGCGTACAGTTTGGTGTAGTTATAATTGAATTTTTGCTTACGTACTGTAAACTTATAATTTTGAAATTAAAGATATGTCTATTGAAAAAAAAAAAAAAAAGGTAACTGGAGAAGTTTAGCATATATTCTAAACATCAGTTTTCATCTTCACCCAAAGTTGAAATATATCATATCATTTTGAGTGATTTTTCCTGTAAAAATGGTTTACTTGAAACCCAAAGTGACCTGAATGCACATAGCTTAGTGGATGTTCGTAATGTAAAATTTTGTTATTTTTATTTCCTATCACCAAGCAGAATTTATTGCAATATATAATTCTCTAATGTTTTGCTAAAATTTACTCTTGCACATAATTATGCTGAAATGAAAATTGAGTTGACATGATATGTTGTAAGGATTTAAATACTCCATTTCAGTGATATCTGCAAAACAGGTTAACAAGTCAGAAGAACAAAACGTAGTTAACAAGCCCGATATCCTTTAGTTCCTTCATCCATAATTCCAAATAGTACCTTAATAAAATTTAGTAATGCTGATGTAAATTGCTGCAGGTGCTTGATGATTTATCACCATGTGTTTTCAGAGAATATTCCAGTAAGTTACAGCTGCTTTGATGTACCTTTTTTTTAACAAGCCTTGCATTAGGCCACATTCCAAAGAGATGGGAAGAGGGTAAATATTCATCCTTGAAATGCAAGTTTTTTTTATTAGAGAGATGAGGAGAGTTTACGTTTTATAAGTGCATGAGGAGAGAGTGTGTTTCAAATACTAAGTAGTGTGGATTTTAATAAAGCAATGGGACTGGGTGGGATTTCGCCATGCTTTCTGAAAGAATGTTCTAAAGAACTTACAGTTCTGCTGACTTGACTTTTCAATGAGTAGCTATGGGAAAAGTGCCCAAAAATTCAAAGGAGAATAAGATAGTGTCATTGCATAAAAGTAGTGGTAAAATGCAAGTGTCAAACTATACACCAGTTAGTATTTCTTCTGTAGTTGTTAAGATTTTGGAGAAATTAGTGGGCGATCATATATAGCATTTAGCTGATGAGGGTCAGGATGGATTTGTTAATGGGTGTTCTTGTTTTAGTAATCTGATTGCCTTTTATGATAAAGTAACAAGAGCAGTTGATGAGAGAAAGGCATATATTTTCGACTTGACAAAAGCATTTGACAGGGTGCCACATGATAAGCTAATATTTAAGTTATAGCATATGAGTTTGGATGTCTAGTTAGTGAATTGGGTTGGGGATTGACTTCCCGATAGATATCAGAAAGTTGTATATGAGAGAGCAGTATCAAGGAAGCGAGAGTTACAAGTACGGTTCCACAGAGCTCAGTACTGTGACCTGTAACCTGTATATTAGTGACATTGTTGATTGAGTGCAGGAGGATATTCAATTGTTTGCTGATGATGTGAAGTTGGGAAGGGCTATTAGTAATAGTGCAGATGTGGTAACCCTTCAGGAGAATGTGAATAAGCTGGACATTTGGGCAGATGAATTGGGATGTTAGTTAAATTCAACTAAATGCCAAGTTTTGAAGTTTGGGATCCATTGATGGGACACTGCATTCTCTGTTGGACGACCATACTTGAAGTGGAGGAGGCAGGGAACCTTGGGTGTTGATTAATAGAAACTTGAAGTTTGGGGGGTGGGCATATTGCAAGGATGGTGAAGGTAACTTAGAGGATTACTGCAATATAGAAAAGGATGCTGACCATAAGAGATAAGAGTTGTAATTCCATTGTACAAAGATTCTGATCAGGCCACATCTGGATTATTTTTCTGAGATTTAGTCAACTTTTATTTGAAATGAATAAATTAACCTTGGAAAGGATGCTGAGGTGGATAACAAAAATGGTATCAGGACTGTATGATATTAGTTGTAAGGATAGGCAGAGGAAATGTAGACTGCTAAATTTGGTAGATAGGTGATATGATTGAGACATTTAAATGTTGATTGATAGTTACAGGATTGACACTGTGGAGTTCTTTTGTATGGTAAAATAAAGGGAAAGGGTGAGGACAAGGGCAAGCCATTCCTGGAGGTTACTCCAGGAATGGCTTAGAGGATTATAGAGTAAATGCAATTGTATATTAATGATATGGGATAGGTGCGAATGATTTGCAGATGATGCAAAGTTGGGGAGAACTGTGAAGAGTAGAACAGATGCTATTACTTTGCAAGAGCAGTGTCTGAACAGTTTCATTTCAGTGTTGTATAAGGTTTTACAATTTAGGCAGCAAAGATGGAATGCAGAACTCACAATTGGCAGGAATACCTTAGAGAAGGTGGAGGAGATGTGGGATCTGGAAGTGGCTGTAGGACAAGGATCTGAGATTTTGGGGACACATTGCTAAAATTGTGAGGACAGCACATTGGATTATGGCAAAGAACTTGCTTCTTTGGCTAGTCTGTTTGCTCTCTTATTGTCTTCAATATTTACATGGGCTGGTATCCATTGCAGCGTGCAGTTTTTATTTTTCAAATTTAAACTTGTTAGATGTTCATGAATTACCTGTGTGAGTTTTGTTTTTCCATTTTTTAATGCTTCAAGTGTTGATTTTGAGTTGCTGAAGATGGTATTCCTTCTGTAATGTTTATTACTGGATTAGAGAGAGAACTTTAGAGCTGCCTGTATGGATCAATTCACAAGTGAAGTTTGAAGCTATTTTGCCAGCTGTGGATTTGATCTGCGTTTCCTTGCCTCCATGTAGAATTAATAAAACCCCTGCTCTTCCTTGATTAAGTGCTTCATTAGGTGATCCATCAGTGTAGGCGATGACATGGTTTAGTTTATTTAAGTGATGTATATTGTCAAGTCCTTTTCTTTTATTTTCATGCTGTGAATCCTTTTTTGAACAAGGTTCTAGGAGATTTAAGTTGTTGGCTCCTGATTCTGTTAGTGAATTTACCTGTGGAGAGTTTTCTTCTGTCTTCTAGTATATAAAGGCACACTCTTGTTGAGCTTTTAAACTATTTGTGGATGAGACTGCACCTATAATAATTTTTGCTGCTCTTGATTGTACTCTGCCAAGTTTTTCTTTTGAGCTAGTAGAAGCTGGTGCCTAGATAGATGCACATATTCCATAGTGGGTTGTATGAGTGCTGTATATGTATATGTTTATGCACTCCACTTTGTTTCACAAAACCATTTGATGATATTAAGCTTTTTAAGAGCTTTATTAGATATATTTGTAATATGAGTTGTAAATCTCAATTCAGTATCTAGAGTTAGACTTGAGTATTTTGGAGATTGTTTTTCCTATTTTGGTATTATATATTTTGATTTGGGGGTTGTTAAGATGGGCAAAGTTCCTTTGCCCATCTTTCTAAACCTTGTATGGATTTATTTAGGACTTTTTCAGATTGTTGAGGATTACTGCTTATGTGCCATATTGCTGTATCATCTGCATAGTATACTATTTTTGTATAATTTATGATGTGAGGATGAATATTGTTCATATAGATGAGAAATAGGAGTGGACTTAAAACAGAAACCTTGTGGGACTCTAGCACAAGTTCGGTATGTGTTGGAATAAATTCCATTGATTTTTCTTCCTTTCATGAAGTCTGAAATCCAAATTATTGTGTTACCCTTTATTCTGGTATCATGCAATTTTTATTAACTTTTGTCTCCATACGCAATCAAAGTCAGCTGTATGATCCAAGGAGATTGCTGTTGTTTTCTTTGTTGGTTTTTCTTGGAAGCCATCTATGATTGATTGGCAAAGATAAAATAATCTTTAAAGGTACCTGTGGCATGACTATAAACAATAAATTGCATGATAACCACAGTAATTATCTTTAATAAAATGAAAGTACAGATATTTCATACTCAAAATAACAGTACATCATCAATGCATGGAAACAAGCAAATCAAAGAAACAGGAATACAAGTTACATATAGCACTCAGTGGTTTACCAATTAAAAACTGTTGCCATGTGCTAAAAATTAATTTTAATAAATAATATTATTAAAAACTATTTTTGATGGTTACATAAGATAAGAATCTCCCAAACTTTTGGGGGGAGAGAGACAATCGTTCTGATTTAGATTTGGCCGATGTAAAAGGGCTTCGCATCTTTCTTTGAAAAAAGCGTTCATATTTAAACCTGCTTCTATAGAGAAGACAAGCTTCATCCCACTGGATACTGTGCTTAGTGTCAATACTATGTTGTGCCACACCACACTTCTGAGGTTTCATGTATTCGATATAATAATGATGTTCATTAATTCTTTTTTCCAGACAATGGCTTATCTGCCCAAAATATCTTAGATTACATTCACAAGGTATCTGGTAAAAGCTAATGATAGAGGTGACAGTTTGTCTTTTCTAGATGGCAACAGATGAAAAATTTTGTTGATAGGAAAATATGTGGGAATGAGATGATACTTATTCAAAATTCTACCAATCAGTTGAGATGCCAGAAATATAAGGAATTGGAACCCTGCAGTCTGTTGAAGAATCCTGAGGTGTTGGAACATGGGAGTCAATTATCTGCTGGATTTGATTCTTGAGGGAGAGGAACACATATTATGTGCTCTATTAATTAAAGACTTGATAAACCAGTTTTTTGAGAGGTGTGATGAGCAGACTTTTGATGAATGTATCTGCCAGTAAAGGTAGGTTTTCAATAAACACTGGTTGATAAATTACCGGAGGCTGTGTGCATAAGAAGGATGTCCAAGAATGGTAAACTACCAGCCTTTTCTTTTTCCATAGTGAATTGAATGTGTAGGTGAAGGCTATTGATCTGTTGTAGGAAAGTGGTAGGGTCATTTTCAGAATGAGGTCAAACAGCAAAGATATTATCAACATAACAAAACCAATGAAAGTATCGGGGATGAATGGATGAGAACAAGGTATATTCCAGATAGTTCAAAAAATAGTTTGTCAAAGATGGAGAAAGAGGACTACCCATGGCAGTGCCTTCAACTTGTCTATAAATATTGTTTTTCCAGTTGAAATATCTGTACTTTCATTTCATTAAAGTTAATTACTGTGGTTATCATGTAATTTATTGTTTAAAGATAAAATAATTGATCTTCTGTACTGATGAGGCCTGTATGCGGTTTGGTAGAAGTTGAGCTTGTTATTTTCTAAGAGCCAATTCATAAGTCTAGTATGTATGTATTCTTTTGTTTAGTTTACAGAGAGTACTAGTCAAAGCTATTGGTCTGTAGCTTTTACAGTCACTTGGGTTTTTGTTAGGTTTTAGTAGGTATAATTACTGATGTTTTCCAGATTTTTGGCTGTTTACCTGTATTCCAGGAAGTGTTAATTATCTTCAGTAGGCAGGTTTTTAATCATATGTCCAAAGATATGATCAATTCTGAGTGATTTGTCGCGGTCAGTTTGACTAATTGCTGTTTCTAATTCTGTCATTGTATTGCAGTCTACTTGCTTAGGAGTGATGTTGTTTGTTGCTACTGTATTGATTCTTGAGGAGATTGTGTTTGAAGAGTGATCAGTATCCGAAGTGTTGCATTATGTAATAATCTGATGATATTCCAGTGTTGTGAGTCTTTTTTTGAATCTAGTCTATTGCAGAATTCTTCCCACTTTTCTTGTTTGCAGTTTGATATTTCATTTTCAGCTATTGTTAGGAGGAGCTTCTTTAAGTTATTCCTGATATAACTGGCCTGGTTGGCAATCAAAATCTATGCCCAATGTTTTTGATTGTCTTTCTTTCTTAAAGGAATGTGCTGTGGTACTGACTGTGCCATTAACTTAGCTATTTAATGAAAGCCTTGCAATGGAACAAGTTTCTAGAGAGTGGAAGGAGGGGGGGGGGATAAGATAGTGCCATTCCATAAGGGCTGTGGTATCAAATGGAGGTATCATACTATAGGCCTGTGTGTATTTCTTCTGTAGTTAACATTTTGGAGAAAGTGGTAAGAACTTGTATACAGAATTTGGAAGATGAGGGAAATATCATTTATGCAGGCCAGCATCGATTTGATAAAGGGCACTCTTGTTTTAGTAATCTGGTTGCCTTTTAAAATGGAATAACAAGAGCAGTAGACGAGGGGGGTAAGGCATTGCATCCCATCCAAGTGCCATCTCCTATCTAGGAGATTGACTACCATAATGTCACTCATGGGTAACTACAGGCATTATGACGTGTGGTGAGGACCTTATCTCTTCCACATGTTGTCGTAGGGATTCATGGCTGTAAATCTGTGTTTTCATGGGGCCGGTTTGCCTGTTCTGGGGGATGAAAAACCGGAGTTTCCACGTGAAAAAAAACCCCTACCTCTGTATGAAGCTGGCTAACTCACCATTATTGAAAGAGACCAAATAAAGGTTCCTCATGTCATGGACAGGAATCGAACCCAGTTCTTTCCTCCCAAAGGGCTTAGTCTCTACCGGCTGAACTACGGAGGCCTGAAGGTAAGGCATACACTATAATTTTTTTAATTTTTCAAAGGCATTTGACAAGGTGTCACTTTTTTTTTTTTTATTTTTTTATTTCGCTTCCACTCTCAAAAGATTATTTGCAAGCCTGTAGTCCATTTTGTACCATGGCAGACTAGGCTTTTTTTTTCTTCTATTTTTATCAATTACTGGTATATATATATATATATTTATACAGGTAATTCCCGCCTTTACGAATTAATTGGTTCCTGGCAACTGTTTGTAAATCAGGAATTCGTAAAGCGGGAGTTTATTTGCCTTAGAAATAATGCTATTAGCTAGAGTTATGTTCGTAAGAAGGAATATATAAAATATAAAATGAATATTAAATGATAAGAAATGACTTTACTGGCCAAAGATTTACATATTTAAAAAATAACATAAGAAAAATTTTAAATTTAAAAAATATTCTTTGAAAAAAAAAAAAAAAACTCATTTTTATATCACCTAGTGAATCAGCAGCCGTTGAGGTAGTATATGTTAGGAAGCTTTGGTGCATCTTTTTTTTTTTCAAAGAAGGCCTCGAGTGTCATCTGTTTTGTTGATTTTCTCTTCTTTTCATTTAAAATAACTCGATAGCAAGCAGAAGCATTATTCATTTTGCGGGAAAATTATTAAATCATTAAAAGACTGAATCTCGTGATTCAAAGATTGCTTGAGCTTTTTTGAGAAGTTTAAATGTGTCTTCTTAACCTTTTAAAGTGAAAAACTGAGTTGGAGCTATATATTTGTTATCTTCTTTGTTTCTTTCTTGTTCCTCTAATTCAAGGAGATCATTGAGTGAGATTGAAGCAGCTCATTTTCATCACCTTCTGAAACTTCCATTTGCAACTGGTTAACCATACTTAAGATCGTTTGAGTTTCAGAATTTGCAATCTTTGTTGGCTCTTCATACTCCTTTCATAGTATAGCATAAAATCTCTGCATTACCTGAATTGCATCTAAAATGTTGAATCTCTTCCAAAACTCTTTGATAGAAAAGTTACCATCTTTATCAGTTGCTCTCTTAACATCTCAAAAGTCTCTTTGAGATAATGTGCTTTAAACATCGCAATCACTCCTGATCCATTAGTTGTAAAAGAGAAGTTGGTTTCACACATTTACAGACGCCATGACATTTCTTCTGCATACCCTATGCATTAACTCATTTGCAATAATATCATGGCCCTCTTCATCTCATACAGTGGCATTAGATTCACCATCTTGCCTCTCACTCTTGTCTTTTGTTACTTCAGTTTTCCTGCCAAAACAATCAACTCTCACTTTATCTTTCTGCATCCTAATAGCCTGGCTACCATTGTTAATCTTTACAACCAGGAAGCATGGTTTCATCATGCTCTCATCAAAAAAAGTTTTTTGCTTAGTGCAGCATTATTTTCTTGCGCTGCTTCTCTCTTTCTGTTCTCAGTTTAGACATTTTAGTATTTGCCCAAGCTCATGCTTTGTTCTGTAACGGTTCCATGTAAACTCATCTCACCCTCTCACATTATGGCAACCTCTTCATCTTCACATTTTCATGGTTTCATCATGCTCTCAAAAAAAGTTTTTTGCTTAGTGCAGCATTATTTTTTTCTTGTGCTGCTTCTCTCTTTCTGTTCTCAGTTGTAGACATTTTAGTATTTGCCCAAGCTCATGCTTTGTCCTGTAAAGGGTTCCATGTAAACTTATTTCTCCCTCTCACATTATGGCAACCTCTTCATCTTCACATTTTTCATACTGCTATTGTTTTGCCCATCACCTCACTCTCTCTCTCTCTCTCTCTCACTCACACACACACACACACACACACACACACACACACACACACACACACACACACACACACACACACACATATATTATGGCAACTTCTTCATCTTCACATTTTTCTTGCTACTATTGTTTTGTCCATCACCTCTCTCTCTCTCAATTCTATTTTCTGCCACTCTTGTACACATTTTTTCATTCACTGTTATGTTTAATGCTTCAACCTGCCCATACTTCTGACACTTGCTTTCATAACATTTTTAGCACACACACTCTTGCTATTCACATTCAGACTTTCTAAGATATCTAAGGAATCAAAGATGACAAAGGTAACATAAAACTCAAGGTAACTGTACTTTTTTTGGAAATTACAACATATACTGAAAATTCATTACAGTAATGTTAATTAAAATTTCTGATATTTCAGCAAAGTCAGATTTGTCATCATCAGGGAACACAGTACAATATGATATATGTGCATGCAGGTACTGACATTGAGTAAATGATGCTGCAGCATGTCAAACAAAGTAGAGCCTAATATCCTAAATAATGTCCTCCCCCCCCCACAAGCAGGCTAGAATGAGGAGTGGTCTTGGCTGTTGGACTGAAGTTCTAAGGATGAGTGATTCCCAAACATGGAGCAGTTTTATGGAACCAAATTTGTTGAGGTTTGCAAAGTTTCATAGGACTGAGACAGATTTCAGGACTAGCCTCTCATATGTGTATTTGTTATGATGGAATAGAGTGGCCTTCTTTCAGTGTATCCTGTGGTGGGTGTTCACAGCATGGTCAGACAGTTTTGAGTAGCCATAGTAGTGGAACCATATGTTGTCAGTGTCTTTGGTAATTCAATGTTGGAAGGAACTGCAAGGAACCTGGTAAACACCTGTCAGGTCTAAGAGGTGTGACTGGTTTTTGGAAGAGCAAATAAAGGGTGCCAATTTTTTTTTTTTATATGGTCTATAAATGGTTGCAAGAATGTCATTATTTCTTTAAGAGGTTTTTTAATTTTTCAGATGTGCTCAGATGTATGGAACATTGACAGATTTTGTGTACTTTCTATTCTGGAGGAAGGATGTGCATGGTTTTGGGGGGGTTTTAATATTTTTTTGGATTGTGTGGCCATTGGCTGAAAAAGTGTTCAGAACATGTTGAATTCAGCGGCTAGTATACTGAGAACAAATCACCAATAAACTAAAAGTATACAATTCTGGGATCTCTGCAAGATATATGAACTACCAAAAATCCTCAAATGTGCCATTATACCCTATTGTGGATTGCAATGATTAACCAGCATACAAATTTGCCAAACATTTAGCCAAAATGCTCTCACAATATACTGGCAACATCCCTAATACAGTCAGTATAGAAAACCTCATGCTCTCACACTGACATAATGGTTAGTTTTGATGTCTCTTCTCTGTTTACCAGTGTCCCATGTAAAGACATCTTAGAGCTTATTAAGATGTATTTCTTCCTGATATCTCAGCTCTGTTTAAATTCACCATGAACTCGTGCTATTTTGCTTAGCATGCAAAATTCTAGAAACAGATAGAGACAGTCACAGGCCCGCTGCTATCCCCCCCCCCACACACACAAGACAACCACTTCAAGAACATCTTTGAAAAGAAATCTTTAAAACTCGGCCCACATAAACCCACTGTTTTGCTATGCTTTATTTGGTTACATGCTCGCAATACATTCTTAACACATTTGAACAACCAGTTCACCTTAGAAAAGGAAAACAACTAGTCACTTTAATTACATGCCAGCCTGATGGATTCCTGGCATTCTCTTTATGGAACAACCCGATACACACTAGTAGATAAATTCAATAACAGCAACCCCACTCCCAAGTGTATGGGATTGTAACAACCCTATATAACAGTGAAAAAATGTAACAACCCTATATTGAACTTCCCAATCCTATATAACAGCCCATGGCTGTTATATAGGATTGGGAAGTTCTTTGCTTCCCAACACACACAGAGACAACTACTTCACCTTCGAAGAGAAAGCCGTAAAACTCTGTCCCACATAAACCTGTTTGTCTATGCTAAGTAGGTGATGTGTTCTTCATTTGGTTATGTCAATGGATGCTCTCAAAATTTTCTTAACACATCTGAACAACCACCATCCCATGATCCAGTTTACCTTAGAAAACGAAAACAACAGTCTCCCCCTTCCTAGGCACTTTGCATACCAGACTGATGAATCGTTGGCATTCTCTGTTTACAAGGGGCACACACTGGTAATTACATTCACCAACAGTAAACCCCATCCCAACAATATGGGATTATAGAAACCCTATATAATGGGGGGAGGGATGCTTAAAGGTCAAAGCTATATAACTGAGAGGAGACCTCCACATGGCCTTCAAAGGAATGTGGAGAACTGACCAGGGCTTCTAACCTAATCTCCAATCCTCACATTCTCATGGTGCACCCTGTTAGGTATCTACCTGGATACTGAACAGACAAGGATGGGCTGGCAATTTAGGATTTAGATGACCAAATTGCATTCTTATTGGCTTAAACCAGAATTTCAAATGATGTTACAACATGACAGAATTTCATTCCGGCTGGGATGTCACCTGGTTAAATAAGGGCCCCCTGTTGTTTTCGCCAGGGAACCAGGGCAAATAGCAAAAAGTCAGCTACTGGAACAAATCTTGAAACTTACCCCAACTCAACATCACCAGAGTTCAAGATCAGTACTATCAACATAAGAAGCCTGAATGGCAAAGAAATGGAGCTAGCTGAGGAATTGGATAAGTACCAGATCGACATAATAGGGGTGACTGAAACAAAAAAAAGACAAAACTGCTGAGATTTTTCTAAGCAATAAATACAAAATGTTATATTCAGGCAATGGTAATCAAGGAAAAGAAGGTGTAGCTATAGTATTGAACAGAAAATAAGAGGCTAATCTTCTTGAATGGCAAATATCTAGTAGAGTGATGTGGGCAAATATCAGAATGGGGAACTGGACAATGAGACTTATTTGTGCCTATAGTAGAACCTTCTATGGTCCCACAGAAGGTTCTACTAAGGTAGAAATGGAAGAATTTTTTGAGACTTTAGAGAAAGCAACTGACACAATGAAAAAGTTGGACATTGTTGGGGATCTAAATAGCAGAGAGGGAAATGGTTGTCAGACATACAAAATTATTTTGGGAAAATTTGGAGAAAAGAGCAAAGCTAATAATAATAATGGCAAATACTTGTTGGATTTCTGCTCAGGACATGGACTGGTTATTACTAACAGAATGTTCCAACATCAAAATGTGCACAAATTCACTTGGAGAGAAGAGGCAAGGAATGAGAAAAGTCTCATTGACTATGTTATAGTTGATAGTGATATTTTCCCACTGGTGCAGGACACAGTGTACAGAGGATTTGAAATTGGAGATCACTATTTAGTCTTGAGCAGGATAAAATTGAATTTCATACTGAAAAGAACATGTAAGAAAGTAAGAAAGTTTTAAAGAGAATAAAAGTTGAGCAGCTCTCAGATGTGAACTGTAGACTAAGATACACAAATATTATTCACGAAAAAATGAAAGAGTTTGAGAGCAGGAACCAAATCTAGGAGATTCAGTGGCAAGCCCTGAAGAAAACACTGAATGATCAGCCAGAGAGGCATGTGGTGAGGTTGTGTGCAAGGATAGAAAAATCAGAACTCCATGGTGGACACAAGAAGTTAAAGAGGCAGTGAAGGAAAAGAAGAAAGCATATCAAAAGTTCCTGGCAAATAAGTCAGCTTGTGCTCTTAGGTGCTTGCTATGCTTGCTGCTGCACATGCTCATTAATTCAGAAAGAAGTAATATTTATTTGATAATGAATGCATGCATTTATAAGCATTCCATTTAGGCTTTTATTTTTGTAGACAGAAGACGTTTTAAACTTGCGCGGCAATAATTGAGCTTTGATTTGTGTATCGAAGGCCGACGCTAGTCAAGCTACCTTGGCTTGCTCGGTTGTGGGAGCATCCAGGTCCTCGCTTTAGCACTGTGATTTCATGCCCGTGCATAGCCATTTCTGCTCCCTCCACGCCATCTCACCCTGTTGCTTATACACAGGCCATATGCAGTCAAAGTAGCTCTAGCCAGTGAGCTTCAGCCAGCCTTTACAAGTGTGCATGTTGCTTGCGAAAATTAAGTTACAACCAACTTTTTATGACAATGTTATTGACCAGTTCATAAAGAAGAACTGTAGGGTAGAATTTGTATTCAAGTAGCTAAATTGAAAAAAATAGAATATCATTTGTAAAATAAATGTTATATTTGTATGATTAAATGTACATAAAATTCTAAATACAGGTAACCCTCGTATAATGCGGTACTTATACAACACGGTTTCGATATAACGCGGTCTAAAATTGTAGTAACCCTTTTTGAATGTGGTACTTATACAACACGGTTCCGATAAAAACATGATTTACAAATTGTATAATAAAATTAGTTTAATCCTTTATCCAAGTGTGAGCAAACAAAGTTTGCGCCTGAAGTATCTTCAGGACTAGGGTAAAGTGATACAACACCAGGGCAACTCGTTGCAAAGGTGGAGAAAGCTACCAACACTCCTAACTCAGTATCTCCTATAATGCAAAACACATCTCCTTGCGGATATGTCTAATGTTATGCATTAAAGGAAGGGCCACTACCCAGACTAGTTTCGACCTTTATTGAGGTCTCTTCAGTGGGAGCCAGGCCCTAGTGGAAATACCAGGCAGAAGCATTAGCAGGTCATCTCCACCTATAGGAGTTGCCAAATGGTGTGCCACTTTTTTAATAAATTACTCTGGATTTAGAGAAAGATGTTGAAAGTTTATTTTTTTCACTTGGTTAGAGTATAATAAAATTAGTTTAATCCTTTATCCAAGTGTGAGCAAACAAAGTTTGCAACACCAGGGCAACTCGTTGCAAAACGAGTTGCCCTGGTGTTGTATCACTTTACCCTAGTCCTGAAGATACTTCAGGCGCAAACTTTGTTTGCTCACACTTGGATAAAGGATTAAACTAATTTTATTATACTCTAACCAAGTGAAAAAAATAAACTTACAAATTGTAGTAGCCCTTTATCTTTCATGTGTTTTTCACTGCACGACTTAAAAATCAAATTTTATCTTCGTTAAATTTGTTTTTGCCTGTATCCCGCATGTAATTATAAGTAGCTAATTTATATTAGGGGAAATACCCTTTAGCACGCATGTACCTCAATTGTTTACCGTATAAAATGTTTATTGTTGAAAATTGACCTCGTTTCTGCCAGGAAAGCGCATTAAAAATCATAAGTGTGTTCATCTCAAGCTGAGCACTTTATTTTCTGGTGAGTTACATACAATGTGTAATGCTTGGTTTTTTGTGTAAAAAAATTATTTTTATAGTAATGGCTATAAACCGCAACGAAAGGGAAAAACCAGCATTGAAAACAAAATTAATTTCTCTCGAAGAAAAATATTCATAATCTTGTATCGGTTGAAAAATGGAGAAAAACCAGGAGTTTTTGCAGGGAACTTTGAATTTAAATGAATCAACAATTCCAACAATCAAACAAAATGACCGTAAAATCCGAGAAAGTGTTTATTGCTGGGTCAATAATAAGTGCAAAGCACGTTGCTCGTGTACGATATTCTAATTGAAAAACAGAGAAATCTCTAATGATTTCGATAGAAGATTGCACCTCAAAAGAAAATTCTTATGGATGGAAATCTTATTAAACAAAAACCTCTCAAAGTTTATAAACATTTATAGTGCAGACCAGGTGTTCAATGTGGGTGAATCCGGGTTATATTGGAAAAAAGTGCAGAAATGCACCTATATTTCGAAAAATGAAAGATCAGCTCCTGGATTCAAAGTTTCCGAAGATAGAATTACTCTACTGTATTGTAGTAATGCATCAGGTAATTACATGATAAAACCAGTGTTTATTAACCAATCCTGAAATCCTCGTGCTATGAAAGATTAAAATTGCACTATTTTATTTTGCCTAAAACATTTATGCATTATGTGCAATGAAGTTTAAGTACAGTTTGTAATTTTTTTACTTCTATACTATGTATTTGTTTCATAGTTTATATGTTTTCTTAACTTACATGAATTACCTGAATTAAATAAAAATATATTTTTTTGTTGGATATGTCATTGCTGTTTATATAATTAAAAAAAAAATGATTTCGGTTATATAAATCGCATTATGAGACTTGCATAATGCAATTTATATAATGCACCATTTCTGTGGAACTTAACATCCACGTTATACGAGGGTTTACTGTACATAGTTTTAAATGGTCAATAATTCATTATTCTGCTAATCAGACTTCAATCACACCTCTCATTCCCTGAATGATAACAAGAGCAAGCGTGAATTTCAAGACCAGCATTCACCCCTGGAGACAAATGTAAGAAAGCTAAACACTGTGTAAAACTGGCTAAGCAAAAGTCGTGGGAGGACTTTGGCAACAACATAGAAAATAAATATCAAGAAGGTTGCAAGATATTCTAGAAGTTTGTTGAAGAAGCTCAGAAATGGAGGAAAGAGTGCTGTAAAAGAAATTAGAGATGATAAAGGTAACATGAAAACAGGAGAAAAAGATATCCTTGAAGTATGGAGTAATTACTTTGAAAAACTGCTAAATGAAACAAGCAGTGATGACAGTACAGTGATAAAAAAAACACTGACCAAGTGTGCAGTCAGGAATACATATCCATACTTGAAGAAGAAAAAACTATCAAAAGCCTGAAATGTGGAAAGGCAGCAGGATTAGATGATATTTGACCAGCAATGCTGAAGTATGGTGGTATAAAAGTCTTAAAGTGGCTGCACTGCATAGTTCAGAAAGCTTGGACAGAGGGACAAATTCCCAATGATTGGATTAGAGCTCTCATAGTACCCATATATAAAAAGGGAAATAAAACTGAATGTAAGAATTACAGAGGTATTTCTCTATTAAGTGTTCCTGGTAAGATTTATGCCAGTATACTTGAGAAACGGTTGAGAAGAATAGTGGAAGAACAAGCTGGATTCAGGCCAAATAGAGGCTGTCAGGATCAGATTTTCACTTTACGACAGATAGTTGAGAAATCATGGGAATATATCAAAGATCTGTAGATCTGGAAAAGGCCTATGACAAGGTGCCAAGAGAGTAGCTATTCCAAATGCTACAGTTATATGATGTTGATGGAGCATTATATCAAGCAATACGTAATCTTTATTTGAGTTGTAAGTCAGCAATTAGAATTGAAGGAGGTACAGGAAGATGGTTTAATGTTAAATCTGGTGTGAGTCAAGGATGTGTACTATCCCGTCTCTTATTCGTTATCTATATGGATCACATTATGAATGAAAGTGGTATAAAACCTGATATCAGAATTGGAGGTGTTAATCTTTGCTTTATGTGGATCATGTTATACTTCTAAATAAATCCCCTACAAGTCTGCAAGATTCCCCTGACTAAATTGAATAACTGTTGTAATAGATATGGTATGAAGGTCAGCATTAAAAAGACAAAAAGAATGAAAATAGGCAGAATCATTGAAAATGTCAACTGCATTGTGAACAGAGAACCTGTGTAACAAGTAAAACATTTCAGCTACTTAGGCACGATTTTTAGTGAAGATGGTAAATTAAATATGGAAATAGACAACAGAATCAACAAAGCTGGTATGGTAGGAAGTCAAATGAATACATTTATATGGAATAAGAGAGAAATTAGCCAAAACACTAAATTAGCTATATACAAGACAGTGTTTAAACTAATTTTAACTTATGGATCTGAGAGCTGGGTTAGAAGTAAAACCCTTGACCAAAGACTAGAGACAGCAGATATGAGAGTCCTGAGAAAGATTAGGGGCATGAACAGATGGCATCAATGGCAGTATCAAATTAAAAATGAGGATATTAGGAAAGAACTTGATATTGCCAGCATCCAGGAATGCATTAGCTGAGCTAATAACGGTCGTATAATCGCTTAAGCAGAATGGGAAAAGAAAGATTTGTAAAACAAGTGTTTTCTGCCAGGTTGACAGGAAAAAGACCCAGTGGAAGACCAAAAATAGGTGGATTGATATAGTAAAAAGTGCCTTAGAAGACAGAAATATAAGAGCTGATAATATCGGAGTCTTGACATTTAACAGACTGATTTGGAGGAAAATTGTAGATAGGAAGTTAGTAATGATGTAAATTTTTTCATGTAGTGCTATTATATCCTGTATACCTCATGAGGGTATGTGTCAGGAATTTGATGATGATATATAACAGGGCAAAATTAATCAGTTATGATAACAGTGCCCTAACTATTGAACTCAGCCACATTCTCTACACTTTCTCAGCCAGTGACTACAATCTTCGTCAAATCCAAAAAATATTAAACCCCAAAACCATGCACATCATTGCTCCAGAACAGAAACTACACAAAATCTGTCACTGTTCCATACATGTGGGCACGTCCGAAAAATTACCAAAAATCCTAAAGAAATAATGACATCCTTGCAACCACTTACTTACAGACCATATAAGAAAATCTTGGCATCCCTTATTCACTTTTCAAAAAAAACCCAGCCACATACCCTAGACCTGCCAGGTGTTTACCAGGTTCTTCGCAGTTGCAAATTGTCACTATGGCCAAACAGGCAGCACATCCAACATTACAGTTACTGAACTTCATCCAGTTCCACCACTATGGCTGCTCAAAACTGGCTGATTGAGCTGTGGATCCCCATCCTCCACAGCAGGGGTTCCCAACCCTATGCCCGTGGGCTCCATGGCGTCCGTCGACCAATTTGTGTGTGCCCGCCGCTGTTCAACTGTGTGCGGTGTAGTTTGAAATAATCACGGAACAATTCATGGCATGCTATATGACGCATGCGTTAATGACACATGACGAGTATTAAATGCATACAATACTCATAGATGCACATTCAAAGTTGTTCATTCCAGTTTAAGAACTGGAATATCATCATATTCTTTTAATTGTGAAGCACTGGCCAATGAAATGCAATGCCAAAGATCACACTGACTTACATATATATATATATTTAAATTTTTATATAATGTAAACTTTTAAGTAATGAAACATTTGATTATAATGTAAACTTTGCATGTATTCATTTAACAAATGAATTCAAAAAATTTGCTTGAAAAAATAGATGGTGCCCGTCGCCCTACCGGTATTTTAGAATGTGCTCTAGGAAACGAAAAGGTTGGGAACCCCTGCTCCACAGGATATGCTGGAAGAAGGTCACTCTACTCCATCATAGCAAATACACATATGCGAAGCTATTCCTGAAATCTGTCTCAAGCCTAAGAAACTTCCCAAACCTCAGCAAATTTGGTTTCATAAAACTTCCCCATGTTTGGGCCTCACTCATCCTCAAAACTTATGTGCAACAATCAAGACCACCAATTTTAGTCTGATTGGGGGCACATTAGGCACTACTTTGGTTGCTTTGTTTCATTCTCATTTACCCAGTGTTAGTGCTTGTGTGCATATATATTGTACTGTATTCCCTGATGATGGCAAATCTGGCTTTGCTGAGATATTGGGAGCATTAATTAAAGTTATTATAATTAACATTCAGCATACTTTGTAATTATCTTAAAAAGTATGGTTATGAATAGCCAATATATAAGCCTTTCACCAGAATAAAACTGAAGACATGAGTATTTTAATGTCTGGACTAATTATATTGTTAAAGAATAAAATCAATGCCAGAATGTGCCAGAAATTATAAGAAATATGTTCAGACATATTAGCACTTGAGTTTAAAAAAAAAAAAAAAAAAAAATGAGAAATGTGAAAAGGCAGCTGAATTTGAAATTTGATCAGGATTGCTGAAATGTTCTGGCAAGGATTTCTACAAACCGTAGAAAACCTGGTCAGAACATTGAATTCCAGATGATTGGAGTTTGCATTTTATCATTCACATTAACGCCACTTGCATGCATCACATCCAATGGCCGTCCATTCCAATTACACACAACCACTCTATGAGAGAAAAACTCTAGCCCTCATTTCCCTCTTGACAGCATTCATTCTCAACTTTACAAGAATGCCCTCGCATCCTTTCTTCAACTTCCATAAAATGGAAAAATTCCATCTACCAAAATCCTGTAATACAATTTCAGAAGTTTGTAAGTCTCACTCATATCACTCTCTCTTTCTCCTGTTTGCTAGTGTCTGCAGTCTCCAAATTCTTAATGTGTTCGTAATCAGTTTTTCCAGAATCCTGCTATCATTTTTAACATGCTCCTGTACTCTCTCTCTCTCTCTCCACTTCTTTCTCTTCTCAAGGCCTTGTAAAGAGGCAAAATGACTTCCTTATCTTTATCTGTCAGGTTCAGTTCAGCATTGAAATTATTCTCTGAGTTGTATTTGCAACCTTTGCTATATGATCCTTGAACTTTTATTTAATATCTACTAAAACTCAGAGATCCCTAGCCTGATCAGTTTCTTTCTATTCTACTAATATAATACGGCATTCGATATCTAATCACAACGAAGTGCATGCTTTACATTTACTAACATTGAACTGACATCCATTTTTCCATGCCCACAATTCCAGCCTATTCAAATCATTCTGCAAGTATAGTATATCAACAGCACTCCTGATTAACCAGCCTATCTTTGCATCATCTGCAAATAGCTGTATATTGCATGTCAAATCCTTCCAAATGTCATTCAAGTACAGATTGAATAACAAGGCCAAGGACTGATCCTTGTGGTACACCACTGGTTACCTTAAATCTTGCAGACTCACATCCACTGTATACCACTTTTTGATATCTGTCAGTCAGCCATCCTCTTATCCATGCTAACATTTTATAATCCAAACCCATATTCTCCAATTTATGCAAGTCTTCGATGCTGTAATCGATCAAAAGCCTTAGCAAAATCCAAAAGTATCATGGTGTATCCATTCCCCTTGTCTAGTTCAATGGTAATATTGTTATAGAATGTGAGCAAGTTGCTAAGACATGACTTTCCCTTAGTAAACCCATGTTGTTCATTGCAAAGTAGAGATTCACTGTCAACCCATTTCTGAATGCAAGCCCTAACCAATTTTTTCAAAATCTTCACCACCACTCCTGATATACTAATTGGTCAATAGTTGAATACAACGGTCTTTGCACCACCCTTGTGCAATCGAATTACCATACATTCCTTCCATTCCTGCGGAATCTTCCCTGTTCTGAGAATCATATTAAACAGCCTGGTCAACTGAACACTGTTTTAGCACACGTGCTGATATCCCATCAGTCCGTATTGCTGAATTCTTATTCAATTTGCGCAACAGCTCTAATACCTCGTCCTCATACACCTGCATTTCTTCATCCAGTGAAGAGGTAGCAGTGAGCTTAATGTTGCGTACACCAGGTTGATAGCTTTTAACAAAATGGGCACTCATTAGCTGAACAACCTTTTATGCATCTGTAACCCTCACACTGTCTGTATTTAGCACAGTCATTCCTTCATATTCATTGTTTCTTTTACTTGCAGCATATCCATAAAATTCTTTTGGGGTCTCATTAATTGCAGAGACAGTTTCTTTTCATGCTCACTTAGCTTTAGTACAATAGTTGACTCTTCTGGACTGCTCTTTATAATTATCATAACTGATGATATCCTTATGTGCATGGCATTCCTTCCCATCATTTTTTTCTTAAAATTTTTTTGTTTAATTAGATTACATCTATTTCACCCCTACCTTATTTTTCTTCGAACTCTCTGAACACATTCTGATGTCACATCATTTAAGTATTTTTTAAACACTACCCATGCTGTCAATATTCTTCCCATCCAACAATTGATACCATGGTGTAGAATCCAGAACACTTTTCGGGTGATCATAATTTCTTGCTTTGTAGTTCAGCATTAAACTCTTCTGAATGAAGCATTCAGAAGAGTTCCAAGTGAAATGCAATGTCCCAAGTTAGTACCTGATGACTCTGTTACCAACCATAGTCAGAATAGTTACATCTTTGACTAAAATCTCCTCTGATACTATAATTAGATCTAATGCTCTTGGTCTTAGTCACATCCCACTTGAGGAATCTGTATCACAAGAACTCAATAAACTGGAGAGGATTTCTACAAACCATAGAAAACCTGGTCAGAACATTGAAATTGAATAAAACTAGCTAAACAAAAGTCATGATAGGACTTTTGGCAAGAAGATATACAAAATAAATATCAAGAAGGTGGTAAGATATTCTGGAGGTTGTTGAAGAAGCTTAGAAATGGAGGAAAGAGTGCTGTAAAAGGAATTAAAGATGATAAAGGTGACATGAAAATGGTACAAAAAGATATCCTTGAAGTATGGAGTAATTACTTCGAGAAATTGCTAAATGAAACAAGCAGTGATAGCACAGTCAGCAGGCATACAGCCAATACATACTTGAAGTAGAAAAAGCCATCAAAGGCTTGAAATGAGGAAAGGCAGCAGGAGTAGATGATATTCGACCAGAAATGCTGAAGTATGGTGGTATAAAAATCTTAAAGTGGCTGCACTGCATAGTTCAGAAGGAATGGACAGAGGGACAAATTCCCAATGATTGGATTAGAGCTCTCATAGCACCCATATATAAAAAGGGAAATAAAACTGAATGTGAGAATTACAGAGGTATTTCTCTACTAAGTGTTTCTGGTAAGATTTATGCCAGTATACTTGAGAAACGGTTGAGAAGAATTGTGGAAGAAAAGCTTAATGAAGAACAAGCTGGATTCAGGCCAAATAGAGGCTGTCAGGATCAGATCTTCACTTTACGACAAATAGTTGAGAAATCATGGGAATATAACAAAGATCTCTATTTAAGTTTTGTCAATCTGGAAAAGGCATATGACAAGGTGCAAGAGAGAAGCTATTCAATATGCTACAGTTATATGGTGTCAATGGGGCATTATATCAAGCTTACTCAAATAAATACTTTGTCTTTATTTGATTATTACTCAAATAAATACTTTGTCTTTATTTGAGTTGTAAGTCAGCAGTTAGAATTGAAGGAAGTACAGGAAGATGGTTTAATGTTAAATCTGGTATGAGACAAGGATGTACATTATCCCCTCTGTTATTCATTATCTATATGGATCACATTATGAAGGAAAGTAGTATTAAACATGATATCAAAATTGGAGATGTTAATGTTAGCTCTTTGCTTTATGCAGATGTTATACTTCTAAATAAATCCGCTACAAGTCTGCAAGATTCCCTGACTAAATTGAATAACTGTTGTAATAGATATGGTATGAAGGTCAGCAATAAAAAGACAAAAAGAAAGAAAATAGGTAGAATCATTGAAAATGTCAACTGCATTGTGAATAGAGAACCTGTGTAACAAGTAAAACATTTCAGCTACTTAGGCACGATTTTTAGTGAAGATGGTAAATTAAATATGGAAATAGACAACAGAATCAACAAAGCTGGTATGGTAGGAAGTCAATTGAATACATTTATATGGAATAAGAGAGAAATTAGCCAAAACACTAAATTAGCTATATACAAGACAGTGTTTAAACTAATTTTAACTTATGGATCTGAGAGCTGGGTTAGAAGTAAAACCCTTGACCAAAGACTAGAGACAGCAGATATGAGAGTCCTGAGAAAGATTAGGGGCATTTGAACAGATGGTATCAAATTAAAAATGAGGATATTAGGAAAGAACTTGATATTGTCAGCATCCAGGAATGTGTTAGCAGAGCTAATCTCAGGTGGTATGGTTGCTTAAACAGAATGGGTGAGGAAAGATTAGCAAAACAAGTGTTCTCTGCCAGTTTGGCAGGAAAATGACCCAGAGGAAGACCAAGATATAGGTCATCGAAAGTTTATTTTTCACTTGGTTAGAGTATAATAAATTTAGTTTAATCCTTTATCCAAGTGTGAACAAACAAAGTTTGCACCTGAAAGTATCTTCAGGACTGGGGCAAGGTGGTACAACACCGGGCAACTCGTTGCAAAAGTAGAGCAAGCTAACATCACTCCTATCTTAGTATCTCCCATAATGCAAAACACACCTCCTTGCGGATATGTATAATGTTATGCATTAAGGGAAGGGCCACTACCCAGACTAGTTTCGACCTCAATAAAGGTCGATATGGGAGATACTGAGATAGGAGTGATGTTAGCTTGTTCCACCTTTGCAATGAGTTGCCCGGTGTTGTGCTACCTTATCCCAGTCCTGAAGATACTTTCAGGTGCAAACTTTGTTTGCTTCCACTTGGATAAAGGATTAAACTAAATTTATTATAAGATATAGGTCGATTGATACGTACAACGTGCCTTAGACGATAGAAATATAAGATCTGATAATGTTGAAGTCTTGACAAGTAACAGAAATGATTTGGAGGAAAATTTTAGAGAGGAAGTTAGTAATGATGTAAATTTTTCATGTAGTATACAGGATAGAATGTACAGGATACTATCATATCCTGTACATTCCCTTGAGGGTAAATGTCAGGAATTTGATGATGATGATGAGAACTCAATAAAATCTATTTCATTCTTTTCATGTGATTTCACAGCTGTCCAATAATTTTTTGGATAATTAAAGTTCCCCATTATGATTACTTGTTTCTCAATGATGATCTTTATTTGCTAATGCATTTCTCTGCTAGCAACCAATCAACTTGGTCTGTAGCAACACCCTCCTATTTGTTTGATCTTGTTAGGCTCTACTTGACACCAGATAATTTCACACTCACTTCTATATAAAAAACTATTACTATTATCACAGTCATAGGTCTCAACTCTAACTGGAGATTCAAGTCATTCATGTTAGAGGATTAATGAAGTGAAACAGTGCTGACAAAGGATTAAAAATTTTATTTAATTCTTCCAATATTTTAGTCACTGAGACATCGTAAGGGAGTATAATATGAGACTTATAACACACACAACCAAAAACTATGTGAAACACTTGAATGAAAGACTAGTCCTAATTAAGTGGGGTACCTGCTATGGGCACCAGTTAGTGACCTAGTATATAAACTGGAGTCCAGAAGTATTAGTGTTTCCCATATTTTGGAAAGTTTAATGCAACCATAGTTATCTAAATTACACTGATTTCTGAGAGAAGATCCAAAAAAGTCTCTTCAAAATGTACTGTGATGGAGCATGGTGGTCTGTTTCCAATTGATTCTATGAGCTGTATCTAAAGCATGGTCCACAAGGTCTGATTAGCCATAGTCGTAACTACAGATTTATTTTTTGTGTTCTTCCATGTGGTTTTTGACTGATCCTTCTATCTGTTCATAGTAGTCTAACTTGCAGGAACAGGGTACTTTATATACTCCTGGAACAGAGAGAGAGGAGGGAGCTGATCTTTAGTAGAATGTATAAGGGTAGCATGTTATTTGAACAAATAGCCCTGGCTTAGTGAGTAAGTGTTTTAAGGATACCATACTGTTGGGAAGGCTGGTGGTGTGATTATTTATGTAAATACCTACCAGTATGAGTGGGTTTTCTGTAAATGGAGAAGGATAATGAGCCATTAGGAAGTTGTGTCACTAGTGTATCTAAAAAGGGGAGACTATTATTATTTCTTTTTTTTTTTATGGCAGAGTTTATTTTAGTATGTTTGCTGTTAATATGTACCAAAAAATGTATTTAATATGTCTGGACCATGAGGCCAAGCAGCAAACACATCATCAACATAATTCTCTGACTGTTGGTTTTAGTGTGGCTGTGTTGAGTGCTTGGTTTTCAAAATGCTCTATAGTGGTCCCATCTAGTTATTTGTATATTTTTCTTTCCATAAGAAATAACCTGTATATATGGTGAATCTGAATAATACAATTATATTGGTGGTTTTCTGTGTGTGTGGGGGGGGGGCTTAATAAGGTCAAAGGTACATTAGTGAAAAGTGAGGTGAGATTGAAACTGACTATGGTGTCAGAATTTGTCAGATTTTCAGGTGATGTTGAGACTAATATATTGCTTATTGAAGGCCTGAAGCTGCTTGGGGGATGGAGAGTCTCTTGTTTAGATTTCTGAACATGGTTTCAGGATTATCCATTCCTTAGATCATCTTTAGTATTAATATGCTGTAGGTTTGCAACCTTTTTTGAATAGCATTGTCACAAAAAGTTTTTCATTAGGCAAGTGGCTAGTTGTGAAGATACTTCAGATGCAAAGTTTTGTTTGCTTGCCAGTATAAAATATGAATGAAAATAAGAATCTAAGTTTTTGTCAAGTATAAAATATTTTTAAAATGAAAATAATAAAATTCACTTGCTTAATATTATTTCAAATAGTTGTAAATTATTTAACTTTGATAACTGTCATTTAAGAACTTAAATTGTACATATTTGGTCTGATGTATTAAAATAAAGAACTTTTATTATTAAAAGACCAGAAGATAAATGATAAAATATACAAAGAGCCAACAAGTTTCACTAGCTACTGTCTAGCATTTTCAAGGCTGAACTGGTGTGAAAACAAATGCATTAAGTTACATTTCAAACATACACTTTAGTAACTGTTAGGCCGTTACATTTGATCATTCTGTTTGAAGGCGTGCATGTGTTCGAAAGCTTCAGTCAGATTCCGGTACATGACCACGTGTTGTGTAGTTTTTTGCATATTGTAATTCTGTCGAGCTGAGAGAGATGATGAGATTTTTCCATATGTCTTTAAGAATAATACCCTGATTTCTATTTAAATTATTGCCTGTGCGTAGTACCAAAGCTGCTTCTTTTAAAGTTCTGTATCTGTAGTCATTCTAGATAGCTAACACTCTATCTCTTAATGAATACCCTTCTAACATTTTAAACAAATGGCTATTTAAAGACAACCACCAACAACGTGTTACGGTGCCCCAATATGTGTCCACAGCTGTCATTCCATATATTAATTCAGTTTCCACAAAATTGGTGAGAATGTTAAAAGCTCATAACATCAGAGTGGTTTTTAAACCAACTACCATGATCAGACAAATCTTAAGATCACCTAAAGATGAGGTACCTTTCTTCAAATGTCCTGGAGTATATGAAATTCCATGCACGTGTGGCCTTTCTTACATTGGTCAGACTTCTAGAAGTTTTGAAATAAGACAGAAGGAACATGTGAGGGATGTCAATCATAATAGAATCATCACATCTAGTTTAGCTCATCATTTCTCAACATCAAATCACGTTATAGATTGGGAAAACAGTTCTATGCCTTACATCGAGAATGACTACAGATACGGAACTTTAAAAGAAGCAGCTGTGGTACTACGCACAGGCAATAATTTAAATAGAAATTAGGGTATTATTCTTAAAGACATATGGAAAAATCTCATCATCTCTCTCAGCTCGACAGAATTACAATATGCAAAAAACTACACAACACGTGGTCATGTACCGGAATCTGACTGAAGCTTTCGAACACATGCACGCCTTCAAACAGAATGATCAAATGTAACGGCCTAACAGTTACTAAAGTGTATGTTTGAAATGTAACTTAATGCATTTGTTTTCACACCAGTTCAGCCTTGAAAATGCTAGACAGTAGCTAGTGAAACTTGTTGGCTCTTTGTATATTTTATCATTTATCTTCTGGTCTTTTAATAATAAAAGTTCTTTATTTTGATAACTGTCATTAGGCATCAGTCATTTTTCATAAAATATTAGTGAAACTGTGACATCCTTTTCATTACAGAACTCTGGGATTTTGTGGTGCATAGGTTGAAAACTACTTTTAAACTCAACTAACATTCATTGTGTTACTCCATTTATATATATATCACATATTTCTTTTTTGTTGTTAATTTTTTTTTTTTTTTAAGATTTTAAGAAGTCAAAAAGAAAAAGAGAGAAAAATGAAGCAGATGATTACACCCCTGACAACTTTGGTGATGAAGAAGCTGATACAGGTAATGAAAGCAAAAGATACTGTTTCTTTTTTTTTGGAATTTATTTATGTTTATGGCTACATGAAAACTGGTAAGTGAAAAAGAATTTTTTTGGAATGTGTAGCATTTATACTAATGTTTTGTTTGCATTGCTGAGGTATTTGGGAATTAACATGGATGAAAAACTTACTAAAATAATATTTATCTTCTTATTTCCATTTTTTTTTTTTTTTTTTTTTTTTTTTCCAAAATATGAACTATATTGTATTTTCAGAAGTATTTAACATATCAGGTAGACACGTGAAGAAGATATGTTTAGTTTGTTTTAGTTTTTCTTTCATGTATTACTTGATATAGTACCTGCCTTATATTTTGGTATCAGTTCTCTATTTTAATTAATATACCTCAGGTATTTGTTCTTTCCTTATCATTAAACCAAAGGATGAATGAGGAAGATGTGTAGACCAGCTTGAACTTCTTACTGCAATCCATAATAGACATGTTATGCGTTGCAGTAGGAAGCTGATTTTGAGAGGTTTGATTGTTATTGCATATTATACCAAACTTTGAGCTTTCCAGAGTCAATAATAGTCAGTGTTGCAACATTCTCAGGCTTTTATGCTTTTTACAAGAGGAGATACCAAGTTATTAGGAACAATCTTAGTAGGCCACGGCAGTATAGGAGGCTGTGAATCTTGTGGAGTTAGTCATGTTATTCCTAAAGGTAGCAGTTTAAATGTGGTGTTCCAGAAATCAGCAGAAAATAGGGAGTTATATAGTCTTAATTTTCATGTTAGATATCTAGCTAAGAAGTCCACGTAATACCAGTGCAATGCTAAAATGCATTGGAGTGTAGCTTTGAGTTTGTATTTAGAACAGTGAAACAGTTTACTCATTAATATATTCTTATTATTATCCTTTACTCAAGCAATGGCAAGCAAAATATTTTTTAAGTACAGTAACCCTTAATTATCCGAGTACAATTGGACAGCACGTTGAGCATGAAACCTCCTGGGATGTATATGTTTTGACTTCATGGAGATTTCTTATTAGTAATGATATCACAATATTGTTAATAAACATATGCATATTTGACTCTTCCCTCTTACTTAACAGCCATGAGCCAGATATTGCATCTGGCTCATGGCTGTCTGAATGAAGGAAAAGTGGCTTTCTAATTAGTATGCATAAATTGGCTATCACGATTCTTACAGTTCTTGATGGTTGAGTTGGTTTGACAAAAGCTGTTTTGCTTTTGATATTGGAATCAGCATAGTTCTGCCCTTAATACTTTATTATTTTTCCATCCTAGTATTCAGTTATTCCTGCCTACCATACATCTTATATCAGCATTATGAGATCCTTGTCCCAAGGAGATCAAATATGCATTTCACTGTATATTACACTAGTTAGCAGAGTTTGCACTAGCTGTATAAAGTGTTTGTAAAGCAGCTTTACAACTTTGATGTATAAATTTGTAAAGAATAAATGTAAAATTAAAATAGAGTGGTGTAGTAATGCATAAGGTTTTGAAATCTCTGAATTTCCTGACAAAATTCATTTGCTTCCAGATGTGGTATAACATGCACTGATAGTGAAACATATTGTGGCTTTCTTCCCAGACAGAATATAGCATATCTGGCCTGAATTCTGTTGCATTTGTAATACCTACTTATGCATCATCAACATTTGCAGGTAAAAGTGACATGGGCAATTTATCTTTTACAAATTCTCACATAGAAAAAGTCTAGTGAAGTTCAGTCTTGGGAAGAAGGTAGCTACAAAAATTCAGACCAGCTTGAACTATCCATTGACTTGGAAAACTGGCATGGAGGTATCTGTGCAGGTTGGCATGGAAATGAGAAAGAATGCTATCTTGCAGGGAAAAAAAAAATGCGCATTCTCTTTGATACACTTTGCCCTTCTATGAAATGAGGCAATTTTTTGATCATATCCATGTACACACATTACTGGTCATGAAAACAAGGAGACATACAGGCTATGCAAAACTTAAAGGAACCATAGTTATGTCTTAAAGGGAGCCAAAGATATTCTTAAGTTAGTCAAGAGATTACAATACCTGGCAATAAATCTCTTCCCAGTGTAAAATGCTGATGGAACTGATGTTCTGTTCTTGCTTACACAGTATGGAGTACACCAAACTTCAGTTATGCCAATCCACAACTGAATTCTCTGATTACATCATGTGTGAGAGAGGTGTGGTAACCACACATTCTTCAGAGAAGAAGCCAAGCTACTTAGATACTAGGCACCAATAGATGGTAGATGAGTTTCATTTCCTAGTGTAATATCACCACTTTGCTTATTGAAAGCTTGAAGTATCCCCAGACTGTTTCAACTCTAGAGGAAAGAGTGTTCTCTTTTTTTGCATTTCTTCCATCATGTAAATATGACAAATGTTTTCAGAGTTACATCAGACATCATAAAGAAAGTATGTCTGATTTTCATTTCAGATGTACAGTTTTAAAATAGTTAATTTGTACTTTGCTAGATAGTGTATAGAGTAGCTATATTAGAACCTTCAATAGTATACTGGACTGAATCTGATGTTAATGCTTTTGGAGATTTCCAGATCATTTAACAAATAATCCTATCATAATGTCCTGCCACTATGCCTGAAGGAAGTCTGGATAGTGTTATGTGGCGAGAACTGCTGAGGTCATGATTTGCAAAAGATTTGGGTTAAATTCTCCATATATATATATATATATCATTTAAAGAATTCATTACTAATTCCCGGCCCCTCCCTATTTCAACTTCACTTAAACAACAACTGTGAAAAGTCAAACAGATTATGTAAAAAGGAAAACATCTAAAAGCCTTCCAGATTTCCTTCACTAATATAACTAGTTCTTCCTCTGTGGCAAGACAAATTTGTTCATTTCACACCCTGATGTACCAACGTATCCTGCAGTTGACGAATTTTGGAGAGGAATTATGGGAGCAAATTCCTCTTTCAGTTAACAGTTTTTATATTTTAAGTTTTATTTTAAATATGTATTTCTTATAAAAGACAAGTTCCTCCTCATTTGAAATATCTGTAGAGGTATCTATCAGAGACTCGCTCTGCTGGAGTCTTTGATTTCTGTAACTACTACTTGTTTAATGACATCAGCAGTAACTTATTTAACTTTACTAACTTCACAAACTTGACGGTTTGTGAAGTTAGTAAAGTTTTATTGAATGAATGTATTGAAATGAATATAATAATAGGCTGTAATAAAAAGGCCCTTGAAACTCTCAGAAATTTAAGAATCCTCTGATCTCATAGCAACTCAAGCTACGAGACCAGTGTATCATGTATGTTAATTGCATGTGTTCTAATGGCTGGTTTGCTCGCTTTCTTTGGCAAGCACACACACATATGATGTGCTGGTGATTTCTGAGTAAGTATATGTTAAGTATTTTTGTGAGAATTGGATGCCTCATGCAGTCTAAATGTCCCTAATTTGAGGAGTCTTATTGTAGTAATCTAGAGTTACTATCAGCAGCCGAGGATATTTTTGCTTATATTATGAAATGCAACTTCATCTTCTTAGGAAAACACTTGAATTCCTTGAGTCCCATCTTGAAGGACACATTTTACTCATTTGTTTTTATCTGATAACACAATAGAACATTTTTTTTCTCTGTCTTTCTCCAGTGTGGTCCCTTATATTTGCCTGCTGTTTTGCATCATTTCACAAAACTAAAGTGTAGTTTGTTTTCTTTTGTTTATTGCTTATAATGAAGGATGAATTTATGTAAATTATCCATAAATAATAATCTATTATATAGGAAAATTACAATAAGCAAATTCCCATTGTATTCTCATTTATAGGAATAGTATATTACAAATGAGCACTGATTTATGAATTGTTATACTTTTTTGTTGTTGTTGTTGTTGTTTAATGGTATTTGTGATTTTTTTCAAGAAGAATGATAATGACTTGCAAGTTATCAAAATATGGTTTGAGAATTTTTGACTATTTATTTCCCAATTAATTTGCAAATGCCAGGTAGGCTTATGTTTATAACAGAGGATGAGAAATATATAGTGCCATCTGTTGTAGATTGGAATTACTTCATCTTTCGGAAACAGCAGCAAGATACATCTTTGAGAGCATTTTCATGAGAACTAACTTTTAGCAAGGGGAGGGAAATAATCTACAATAGAATTAAAAGTACATAAGTTACTATCTCCTAGTTGGAGATAAAACTTCTTTATTAAGTTTGTTGGCTGTTGCCTATAATTAAATGACAGTAAATGAGATTAAAAGAAAAGTGTAAATTATGCGAAGGACATAAGGTAATATATTTGGATGAATTCAGAATGAAGCTGAAAATTCACTCACCCATTTAGGAGAAAGCGGAGTGACAAGTAGATTTCTGGAGTCCTGCCTTATGCCATCATTCATCACAAATTTCCTGATATGTACTTTCAATGGGTGTATACTGTGATAGTATAAAATGATTAAGTTTACATTATTATCATTATTATTCCAAGACCCTATGGAGTCACAGACTCATCTAGGGGAAGAACAAGAGGTCAGGATGACCTCTTGTTCTCCCCTGATCTCGCACCATTTTATGAAAAACCTCTTCATTGTTAATCCTATAACAACCCCTTACTAACTTATGTCTTCATCATATCACTCCTCTTTCTCCTGTCCACTAGACTGCATATTGCATGGTCTCAACCTTTCTTCATATTCAACATTCCAGAGATCAGAAACTATTTTAGTTAATCGCCCCTGGATCCTCTCCAATATCTCTTCATCCTTATGAAAACCAGATGATCAAATCTGTGCACTGTAATCCATATGTGGCCTAATCAGAGCCTTATACAATGGAACCAGAATCTCCTTACTTCTAAGTCCATGTCCACCACATCATTCCCAGAATTCATTGTGTTATCTTCACAGTTTTGGCAATATGTCCTCTAAATTTCAGATTCTTATCCACCATCACCACAAGATCTCTTATTTCCTCCGCTTCCAACAAGTATATCCCCACCAAGAGTAAATTCTACATCTCATCTTTGCTTTCCTTACATTTTGCAACATTGAACTCGCATCCTCACTCCCATGCCTATTCAGTCAGTCTATTCCCATTCAGTCTATTCAAGTTTTCTTGTAAAGCCACAGCATCTGTCTTATTCCTCATAGCTCATCCCAACTATGCATCATCTGTAAACAACTGAATATCTCCATTCAAATTTTCCCCAACATCATTAACATACAGATTAAACAGCAATTTCCTGCTAAACCCCTGCTCTAAAACAGACCCCCCCCCAAGGCACACCATAGTGACTTTCCTTTTCTGGGAGATTGTTTCCAATACATAACTTGTTGATACCTATCAGAACAGCCAATCTCCAATCCAGTGCACTAGTAATCTATCAAAAGCCTTTGCAAAGTCTAAATATACTACTGTGTATCCATCTCCCACATTCAATTCTGCTCGACAGCAGCATTGAATGTGGGAGATGTAATAAATGAGTAGATTAAAAACATTACGTCCCTTTAGCAACTCCATGCTGTCCATCAAAGATAATACCATTGTTGACAACCCAATTCTGGATACTGAATCTCACCAGTCTTTCCAACATTTTAACCACAACACTTGACACATGATTATTACTAATCCATTGTCAGTAGTTTGCCTCCAGATTAGTCTGTCACTTGCTAGCATTCCAGTATTGTCAAATATTATATTCCATCTTCTAGGATACTTCTGCCTGCATCGCTCCACCTAGGTCTTGGTCTTCTGCATCTTTTCCTGCCATCTTGGCATCAGACACCTGTTTTCTTAACCTTTTGTCTCCCATTCTGTTTATGGCCATACTAGCTTAGATTAGCAAAAATTCTTGAATGTTATAACGTCAGGTTCCTTCCTTCCTAATATCTTCATTTTTAATATGATTCTGCCATTGATGCCATCTGATCACTCCCTTAATTTTTCTTATAACTGTCATATCTGTGGTTACTAGTCTTTAATCAGCTGTTTTATTTCTAACCCAACTCTCAGGTCCATAAGTTAAAATTGGTTCGAACTCTGTCTTGTATACAGCTGATTTAGTGTTTTGACCAATTTCCCCTGGAAACTCGGGTTTTTCATCCCTCAGAATAGGCAAACTGGCCAGGAAAACACATGCAATTACAGGCAAAAATACATTATAACCAATAGCTTTATGTTGGTTTCATAAGTTGGTGCCGCACTAGTAATATGGACTCATGGCTGCTGTATCATCTTAAGCTAATTAATTAATTAATCATCTTTGATAATTTTTCTACTTGTTTTAAGATATACTTTTACTATGAGCGTTGTTTTGGTGAAAAATATAGAAATGACAATGTTTGTCATACTGATCTAGATAATGACATAAATAACTTTTAGCCTGTGATATTAATTTAGGTGGTGTTCCAGCAGCTGCAAGCAAACAGCTTTCAGATATTTCTCTTGAAGATGAATTTGGTTCAAAGGATTATCGTTCACTTATGGAGTTACGTTTAGATCATGCATCTAGACCATTATGGGTGGTAAGTTGAGCATTTGTAATTGTGAATGGCATTTATTTAAAATCCTTTCCTAGTGCTGTCAGTAGTCCATTAAACCTTCAACATGATATCCTCCCAGCGCTTAAGCCTTAACTCACATAGTTATGTATACTCTGTTTTGTACTATTGCAATAGTATTTTTACATTAAGGAAATTGCTAGTTTGTTTTACATTTATAGCACTATAATTTCAGTGACATCTAAAAGTGAATAATTTGTCTCATTTCATTGTCATTTTCTTATTGAGTACATTATAATTGGAAGACTAATTTCATTTCCTCTTTGGTGCAAATAGTGGTTTTGTTTATTTATTTATTTATTTATTTTCTTTGGTGTATTGTGTGTGTGTGTGTGTGTTCTTAGGCCAGTTTGCATATTTTGCAAAAGGAAAAACTTGAACTTCCCTGAAAAAAATATCTTGTCATTTCATTCTATGACCATTCCTTTCCTCTAAAATCTTAATGTTATTGGGGGAACTTAATGAATTGTATAAGTAATAAATAAATGAATAAATACAGTTTATATCAATAAGACATTTATATTCTTGAAGATATAAACAAAAACTAGTAAATAACGTTGTTATTGTTCATTATGTAAATAAATTTGGGTTGTTCATTGCTAAACAATTAACTTTGCATTGTGCACTAAACCTTGACAATTCATCTCATCTCATCTTCCTTTTTTCCTCTTTTACCTTGCGGTGTCAAGGGCTTATTAATCATCAGACCTCAAACCATTCACAGGATAAGGTGGTCAGCCCTATGCCCCAGTGTATCCTATGTCTGTAATGTTGAGTTCTCAAGACCGGTTTTGCCTGCTTTGCAGGATGAAAAACCCCAGGATAAACTTGGGGGAAAAAACCCTACTGTCCACACCCGAGACCGGCTAACTTGGCTATGGCTGAGGAAGATCCTTCAGCTCCTCACGTCTTTGATGGGAATTGAACCTAGGACACTCCTTCCCCAGGCATATGGTTGTGAAGCGCACAGCCACTAGGCTAACCATGCGGACACCTTGACAATCAATTATTTTTTTATATAATTGATCCCATACACAAGAGGTTGAGAGAGACTTATAAGCATATCAGTGCCGTGTATGGGATGCAGATTAGGACTGAGATAGAAGTTTATTATTATTATTATTATTTATTTTTTTTTTCAAGAGCAGTAGGTTGTTGTTTGGGAATACTTCACAAGGAAAGGGAAAAAAAAATATTTAAGTAATATAAAATTTATTTATTTTATTTATAATTAATCCTTAGTTAAATTTTTCACTCAGACATGCTTTTGAATAGTAGCCATGCACACAAAGGTTTAAAAATCTAGGAGAGGCAGGAGAAAATTACTGACCTTGCTTTGACCATCCATACATTGCAGTTTCTAAGAAATATTGGTTGAGGAAACTTGTTTTATTGTAAATGCATTAGGTTGATTGAAAGTAGTTAATATGACAAGTTAAGAATAGACTATTAAAATGTGATGAGAAGTCAATCAACGTCCACTGACCCTACAAAATCTCCGAGTAACACAAACACTTCGCAGAAACACCAATCCCACATGACATATCATCCACTTCCTCCATGAGTTCAGACGATGACCCAAATGGCCGAAACGGTTTGCACCCCGTCAACCCTCTCCCCAGCCCCCTTTTCCCATAGCCCCTTCCTCTAAAAAACAGTTGCTATTTTCAGCCCCCTTTTTCATCTTTTTCCCACCCTACTAAAAAAGCGCCTCACCCACCCTTAAAAATAATATATGTATATATTATACGCAAAACCCAGGTTTTTTCAAATTAATTCTCCCACATTGCCTCAGCACCCCACTCCCCTTTCAACACCATAACAGCAGAAGTATGCACACCGCAGAAAGAAGTCAGGCAACAACATCCAAGAAAAGGTATGTGCAAATTTTCTTTTATTATGCTACATATATTTGTCTCTAAAATGAATCTTCAATGCCCTAAGAATTCGTGAGTAAAAAGCCAATGACATTAAAACAGGGGTACTCCTAAACAAAAGCAGGCAAATAGCTGTAAAAATAATAGTAAGGTTAATCATTTTGGGCAGAAAGATTACCAGCTGTGTACCACATTGATGGAACTATATTCCAGGAAATTGATGAAGCCAAAGATTTGAGGATGTTAATAGATAGGAATTTAAAATTTAGAGGGCATATCGCAAAAGTGGCTATAGCAGTTCATCAGATTACTAGGTTACTGAAGAAGACTGACGAGCAGAGACAAGCAGGTTATTATAGCTCTTTATTGAGCTTTGGTAAGACCCCTATCTTGACTTCTGCATTCAGATCTGGTCACCTGGGTTTCTTTGTGATGAGGAGGTAGTGGAGAGGATCCAGAGGCGAGTGACAAAGATGGTAACAAGTGTATTGAATGAACCTTATGATGACAGGTTAATGGGGTACAGATGTTGGTTGACAAGCAGAAAAGAGGTGATGTGATTGAAACACAAATTACTGAAGGATTTTTATAAGATTAATAGAGGAAATTTTTCAGAATAGATCTCATGGTTAGAGAACTAGGGGCCATATTTGGAAACTGAGCAAGAGTGTAGTTAGCAGGGATGTGAGGACTAGATTTTTTGTTTGGAGAGTGGTGAATAAGCAGAATAGGTTGCCAGAGTCTGTTGTGGGTGACATGACTGAGAATGAGTTCAAAGCAAAGTATAATAATTACTGCATGAATGTTGGATAGTGCTTGGCATGATGATTATGGCCTTCCTCAATGAGTCTGACTCCATGGAGTAGCCAATAATAATAAATGTTCTTCACATCCGATTTGGGATTCGAACTCAGATCTTTCCAACAAGAATACTTAACTTTGGGAGCTTGAAAAATAATTATACCCATTTCTTTCTACCTGTAGAATGTAATAGGTATAAGGTATGCTATGCATTCATCATCTGTTCATTGGACATTCACAGATGTCGTATGGTTACTCCAATGCTCGTTGATGTGCTACATCAACGAGCATTGGAGTAACCTTGCCATGTAGTTCTGTTGTATGCTTTTTTTGGAAGCTTCAACACTCTGAAGATCAATCACTTCACACACACACTATCCATCCATCTCATTGACGATCTACCCTTCCTCTTTTTTCCAAGAACTGCCTTCTATTACTGTTCTGAGAAGTCCTCTTTCCATCCTTTCAATGTGTGTCCAAAATATTTTAACTTTCTTCTGTCAATATCCTTAAGGAGCCTTAAAGTTCTACTGATATTTGTTGATATCCTCAACAGCCTTCTGTAACACCACATCTCAGAAGCAGCTGTCCTTTTTCTTATTTGATTTCTTTAGGTTCCAAGTCTCACTTCCATAAGTTGCTGTTGGAACAACTGCATCCAAAATCCTCAAATTTGTTCCCATGAAGATAGATCCATCCTTCCAGATTTTACACAAGTCTCTGACTGCTGGTTTAGCCATTCCTAATCTTCCTCTGATGTCATCTGAACAGCAATTCTTCACCTTAATAATGGATCCAGGTATTCAAACTTGCTGACTTCCTCAATTCTTTCTCCATTAAGGTGTTCTTGTTTCTCAATAGCTTCCCTGTCTGTATTTCCTTTGAGAACTATGATCTTTGTCTTGCTAGGATTGAGTTGAAGTTCTCTGTTATTACTGATCTCATTTACTTTATCAAGAATTTGTCCTAGTTCTTCTTTGTCATTACAGAGGAGTGCAGTATCATCAGCATACCTCAAATTACTGATCAGTCTATTTGTATCTTGAGCTCATCCAATGCTACATGCATTGGATGATATCTTA
Organism: Typopeltis vanoorti; assembly: GCF_054136105.1. Lineage (NCBI taxonomy): Eukaryota > Metazoa > Arthropoda > Arachnida > Uropygi > Thelyphonidae > Typopeltis > Typopeltis vanoorti. Next base: position 89,631,920 of record NC_143570.1, read on the forward strand.
TTTTTAAATTGAGAAATTTATTATTGATAACATTTATTCATTTATTTAATGTAATGGCGGTCAGTGAGGGATCAAGGATTCCATGAAGGGGGTCATGGTCTAAAAAGTTTGCCAACCCCTGATTTAATCTCATATTCTTCAGTCCCTGTGTCTCTTTGTTTTTCTAACTGCCTTCTTTTGATTTCCATGTTGAATCTGATATCCATAGGTCTCTTGGACCAAGATATTTCTTGGCTTTATCTTGTATTATCACCTTGAATCCTTCCCAAAGCATTTCTGGAGAGTTCTCCTCATTGGTCTCCAAAAAATCATCCAATTGAGTTGATGTGTCTTATGTGAACCCACTAGGAATTACTCTAACATCCAGTCTAGTGGGATGTACCTGACTTGGAAGTTTTTGGAGTCTTAGTCTTACTTGGCTCTTACTAGCCAATGGTCTGTACAATAGTTTGCTCCAGGACGAATATGCACATCAGAGATGCTTGTCTTCCACCACTGGAGAGCCAAGATGTATGCTGTGTATTGTCAATACATAGCATTGACAATACAATGCTATGCATTGTCAAATATATAATATGTAGTGGCAGTAGAGTATATGATGCACATTTATATTTTTCCCTAAATTTCCCATTATTCGGGTTTGTTCACTGTCATGGTATTTCATTCCTTTTGAAACTTCCAAAAATTTTTTGGAGAATTAAGTTTGAATTGAAAGGGGAGGAGTTAGAAGAAGTTGAAAAACACTGTCATCTTTATTGTCAGATTTTGTATATAATAATTAGTACATTAATTTCTTTTCTACTATTGATTAATTCATTGTTTATCTGTTGAAAGGAAATGTTCAGTTTATATATATATAATAAATTTATTATTATTATTTTCATTTCAGGCACCAGATGGGCATATATTTTTGGAATCATTCTCACCTGTCTATAAACATGCTCATGATTTTCTCATTGCGATATCAGAGGTAAGAATAAAAAGCATCCCAATAGTGAAGTTTGTATTCGGTTAGTAACAGACTTTAACTAGAAAGCTAAATGTAAATAGTGCAGAAATTAACTAAGCAAGTTACAATACAATAAATATCAGAAGATTTAAAGAGAAATACATATCATATATCTTCAACCAAAAAATTAGAGAATTGTAAACTTATACTTTAACTCCTTGGAACCTGTTAATGAATAGTGTGTCATGTCTGGAAATGTAATATAATTCTTATATATGTACATACATGCACACATATGTGCATTTATATAAAATCCTTAATAACTTATAGACATTTACTGGTTCCAAAGTGTTAAGGTAATCCAAATTGACAATTTCATCACAAGCTTAATGGCATATTACTAAAAAGGAGAGATCACCCTTAAATATAAAGAAAAAATCCCCCCCCCCCCAAAGACACTTTCACTACATGTTGTGGTGGATGGTTTCCTTCCTGTAGATTTTCCACCAGTCTGGAGCACCCAGTATTTTGTACTTTCACCCACATGTTGTCTCCTATACATAGACAACCTTTTTACTAACCTTACATTCACAGTACTGCTGCTGATGACAGGACTCTTCATCTCTCTTCTTCATTTGAAAAACATTGTGCCTGAATGATCTAATCTTCAACATCTTCCATAACAATGTCTTAAATACTAATCTCCTTGTTATTCTTGAGTAGACTTATTAAACTCAAGTACTACCACCCCACAGTTCTATCTTATTTCTCTTAAGAAGGATCTCATTTCAGTCTGATTTATGACTTCAGTCTTTTCCAGTTCAAACACATCACATCCATATCCTTCTCAACCTTTAAAAACTTAGTGTCCTTTTCTGTTCAAGACACTTCTCACCTCTACAACTTATAATGCTGTGCTGGCATAGTTGACTGTATAATAATAATAATCCACTGCACTTACAGGTCCTTAAGGTCCACAATCTGTCCAGATTTGCTTTTGTAACTGTAATTTTAAGATAAGGTAGTAAGCCTTATAATGGCTAAATATATATTTTTGTGTGTAAATTATGTGTGTTCTGGTGGTGTGATGAAAACTCTGTACTTTTGTATTGAGACCAGCTAACTTTCCATTGAAAAGTTGATAAAGGCTCTTCACATCCTAGATGGGATTTGAACTCGGGTCTTTCCAACCAAAGGGTTTTTGTCAAAACTTGATTGAGTTATAGAAACTCCTAACCAGTGGGTAGTATCCATTCTCCAACACTAGCAGTCTGTGAGATTGAATCCCACCATTGGCATAGATGTGTATGAATCTTTAGGATGTGGACGGATTTTATCGCTGGATTATTAGAGGCTTGGATAAGTTCTGTGTTTGATCTCTAAAGTTGAATTTCCTGATTAATCTTTAGCCCACACAGTTACTAATGTATGAGGTTTTAAACTTTTTGTGAGTGCAATTCACATTAAAAAAATGTAAACTCCACATTTGTACAACTTTAGAATATTGTTCTGAAATTTAGGGTGATGCATCAGAAAACCTCCTAAAAATTCTTTTACTTCTTTTTTTCCAATCACTTTCTCATAGATATTCTGTTTCATGCTTTTTCTGTAGGTATTTTAATGGCTGCTACTCTACCAAACTGACTGTCATCATAATGTGAAACACTATCAGCTGCTTGTCAGCATTCATGCATGGTTGTTTTAAACTTACTAACAAACTTTTCATGCTTCTCTTTTCATTGCAAAAAGTCTTCCTCAGACTGTTTTCCCCAAGTACTACAACCTGCGGTTCTTCACAACAATTCAACAGGTGGTTTCTTTCTCTTAACCACTTGTCCATAAGTGGTACTTTGTGTTATAGATTTTATGTCCTCTTTTGCGTGGAGATGATATGAAATATATATATATATATATATATATATATATATATATGTTAAAGATACCAAGCAATTTTAAACCTGGTTTTAAAATGGCATTAAGGGTAAATATTAAGATTAGTGATCGGAGCTTGTTCCACCTTTGCCACGAGTTGCCCTGGTCTTGCACTACCTGTGGGATCAGTTAGACTTGCATCAATTGCAGGCGCAAACTTGACTTTTGGTCTGTTTGCTTACTTGGGAAATGGAGAAAAAAACCAGGTTTAAAATTGCTTGGTATCTTTAACATATTTATACCCAAGGTAAAAATACTTTCTACATATATATATATATATATATCAGTGATAATAGATATCTATAGGATATACTGAGAACGGTAAATAAAAATATAAAAAGTAATAAAAAAATCATTATTAAAAATCTTTATCTTTTAGTACTCTAGATAAAATGTAGAAAGAAGCAGGATTATGAGACTTATTCACAGAGATTGGAGAAATTCTTTCTAATTATGCTGCAGGCCTCACTTTGAGACTGGAAGCATTGATATCGGGATATCGGCCTGGTTGGCTGAGTGGTTAGTGTATCTGCTCTTCAGCCAAAAGGCTGCGGGTTCGAATCCCACAGTGGTCATGGGTGTTTGTGATTGTCTGTTAAAATACTAGTGGTAGGCAGTAGATGCCATTGGTGTAGTGTGGTTCATTGTAGTTGGATTGAGTGGTGGAGACAGAAAGCTGTAGAGTAGTTGCCCTCCCTCGATGAGTCTTTGGACTCCCTGGAGGTGTCATGTAATAATAATAATAACATTAGCTTGAGCAGTATTGTTAACTGCAGTAAGAGTTCACAAGACAGTGAACCACCACATAAACCTCTCATTTTGCATAGGGATTACAAAATCTTGTTAGAGCAGCAAGCACATTCATTTGAAATGACAACTATCCTTTGTCTAAAAAAAAAAAAAAAAAAAAAAAAACTTGAGTTTGAATATTCTGATCCAAATTCATGTTTTTTTAGGTATAAGAATGTAAGCATTACTTATCCCAAAAGAACGTTTATAAAAATATTTTCATTTATAGGTGAGTGAGTCGTCTAATAAGGAGAGGTAACATGGTTTTCCCTTCCCAAAACTTGTCTATCCTTCCTTCTGTTCATCTTTTACTGCAAAACAGGTAATCTGTACAACAAGCCACTGACATAGCAGGCTATAGATGCTCAGTTATGATTAACTGTTTTATTTAATGAAATGAGGCTAAGGAAAGAAAAAAAATTCTTCAATTGGCATGAAAAAAACACAAGTGATAAGTAATACTATTTATATATTTCAGCCTGAATATTACAGGCCATAATTAGTGGTGATAATACTATTATTGCCACTGATGATGGCCTTAAATAAATAGTATTACTTATCAAGTGTGTGTTTTTTTTTCTGTTAATTGAAGAAGCCTCTCATGGCCTAATTATCTCTTAAACAACAAAGGGATGTTACTTGGTAATGAAGGTGTTTTTATAACGATAATCTCAAATTGCCATCGTGGTTAGCCAAGTAATGCACACACTCTCACCAACAGGCTGTAGGTTTGAATCCCACTGTAGGCATGGATGTTTGTGATTGACTTTAGATAGAGGATGAATTTCATCGTCCAGTTTGACATTACTGCCCTGCTTTTTGGATGCATGAAATGGCTTGAAACCTTGTTGGAAATCCTACTTTAGAGTAGTGTTTCTGGACCATGTCAAGTTATAAATAAAAATATAAAATTTAATAAAAAATCATTATTAAAAATCCTTAGCCTATAGTACTGTAGTTGCATCTACTGGACAGTTATCAGTTGCAGGAAAATTGGAAGATGCTGCTAAACTATTCATCTTCTGAATTATGTAAAATCATTCCACTTACATAACATCCATTTAGTTTATTTTTGTTCAGTTAATCCTGGTAAAGCTGGCCACAGAATCTGAAAAATTAGCAGAGAGCAGATTAAAAGTTTACTATAGATATACAATCCACTATAATATTATTATTAAGAGAGACCTCCAGGGAGTCAGAGACTCATCAATGGAGGCCACACACTACACTATATTATCATACTTATTCTTGAATTCATTCACACTGCTTGCACTCACAACATCCAATGGCAATCCATTCCAATCATGCACCACCCTCTGAGAGAAAAATCTAGCCCTCACACCCTTCTTGGCAATCTTCATTCTCAGTTTCCAAGGATACCCTCTCGTTCTTTCCCCACCCTCCATAAATTGAAAAATTCCATCAATTGAAATCTTGTATGATCCTTTCAGAAGTTTGTAGGTCTCAATCATATCACCCCTTTTTCTCCTGTTTGCTAGTGTCTGCAGTCTACAAATTCTCAATCTGTCTTCATAATCAGTATTCCACAATCCTGATATCATTTTTAACACTCTCTTTTGTACCTCTCCAATATATCAGAAACCAGGAGACCAGACTTGCGCACAATAGGCCAAGTGTTGTAAAGAGGCAAAATAACATCCTTATCTTTACATGTGAACGTTCGTTTCAGCATTGCAATTATCTTTTGAGTTGTATTTGCAATCTTTGCCACGTTGCTCCTAAACTTCAACTTCCTATCCATTAACACTCCAAGATCCCTAGCCTCATCAGTTTCTTCTAGCCTAATCCCACCAATATACGACATTGGATATCTAATTATGCTGAAGTGAATGACTTTACATTTACTCACGTTGAACTGACACCCATTTTCCCATGCCCACAATTCAAGCCTATTCATATCATTCTGCAAGTACTGCATATCAGCAGCATTCCTGATTACCCTACCTATCTTTGCATCATCAGCAAATAGCTGCATGTCGCTTGTCAAATCCTTTCCAATATCATTAATGTACAGATTGAATAACAGTGGACCAAGCACTGATCCTTGTAGTACACCACTTGTTACCTTAAACCTTGTAGACTCAGATCTCCCGTATACCGCTTTTTGATATCTGTCAGTGAGCCATCCTCTTATCCATGCTAATATCATATAACCCAAACCCATTTTCTCCAATTTATGTAACAGTCTACCATGCTGTATTCTGTCAAAAGCCTTAGCAAAATCCAAAAGTATCATGGTGTATCCATTCCCCTTGTCTAGTTCAATGGTAATATTGTTATAGAATGTGAGCAAGTTGCTAAGACATGACTTTCCTTTAGTAAACCCATGTTGTTCATTGCAAAGTAGAGATTCACTGTCAACCCATTTCTGAATGCAAGCCCTAACCAATTTTTTCAAAATCTTCACCACCACTCCTGAGATACTAATTGGTCAATAGTTGGATACCACTGTCTTTGCACCACCCTTGTGCAATGGAATTACCGTACATTCCTTCCCTTCCTGCGGAATCTTCCCTGTTTTGAGACTCATATTAAACAGCCTGGTCAAAGGAATGACCAGTTCAGCTGAACACTCTTTTAGCACATGTGCTAATATTCCATCAGTCCGTATTGCTAAATTCTTATTCAATTTGTGCAACAGCTCTAATACCTCGTCCTCATACACCTGCGTTTCTTCATCTAGTGAAGAGGTAACAGTGAGCTCAATGTTGCGTTCACCAGGTTGATAACTTTTAACAAAACAGGCACTCATTAACTGAGCAACCTCTTCTGCATCTGTAACCCTCGTGCCAGTGATGAGCTATGGAAATTTTAACAAAGGGCTTGCATCGTCGAGCAAAAAAAAAAAAAAAAAAAAAAACGTATTTTACAAAAAAACTTTTATTAATACAGCTTGTGTACAAATTCCAATCAAAAAGCATGAGAGGACAATCAACTTCTAATTTAACAAAGACTATAATTTTTAAACAAATATTTCATGATCTAAACATGAAATATTTGCACACAATCAACTGTTTAATTTATCTTACATAAGAAAAACATTTTTTAACAATCAAAATATAATAAGAATAAAATCTTTTATAATCTTTTATAAAATATTTGATTGGCTACCAGAAGGGTAAAGATAGTGCATGTGCTTATTTTATTTTCAAACTTGGGTGCATTCTTTATAGAGGAGTTGAAACAATAATTCCAAATAATCTATACACTACCGAATAGACTAATTTTTGTTAAGTTACCATATGAGTTTGTCGCTTAATATGTTTAAAAAAAAATAAAAAAGTAAACAAGAACAAGGGGTACGCAAATTTGAGAAAAATTTAACAAAGGGCTCGTGTGAGCCCCTTATAGCTCACCACTGCCTCACGCTATCTGGATTTATAAGAGTGTTATTCTTTCATATTTATTCTTTCTTTTACTTGCAACATATCTATAGAATTCTTGTGGATTGTCTTTAGCACTCAAAGCCAGTTTCTTTTCATACTCAGACTTTGTTTTATGTACAACAGTTGTGACTATTCTAGCCTTCTGCTTATAACGTTCATAAAGGACGTTATCCTTATGCAAACGGTATTCTTCCATATCGTCCCTTTCTTACGAATTTCTTGCTTAATAAGATTACACTCTCGGGACACATTCTGATATCGCATCATTTAAGTATTGTTTAAATGCTTCCCATACACTATCGATATTCTTTCCATCCAGCCACTGATCCCATTGCACTGAACTCAGTATACTCCTCAGTTGGTCATAATTTCCTGCTTTGTAGTTCAGGATGTAACCTTTTCTGAATGGAACATTCATAAACTTAGTCACTTTCCAAGTGAGTACCGCATGATCACTGTCACCAACTAGAGGCAGAATAGTTACGTCTTTAACTGAAACACCCTCTGACACTATAATCAAATCTAACACTCTTTGACCTTGAGTTCCTTTTGTCACATGCTGCTTGAGGAAATTGTCCTGCAACAGCTTAATAACTGCATTTTCATTCTTCTCATGAGATTCTACTGCTACCCAATCACTATTTGGATAATTAAAGTCTCCCATTATGATATTTCTTTTCATGCTTATCTTTTCTATTTTGTGATGCATTTCTTCATCACCAGCAACCGATCCACCAGGTCTGTAACAACACCCCACTATGTAATTGATCTTGTTAGATTCCACCTCACACCAGATGGCTTCAAACTCAGTGTCACATGAAATATTGTTAGTTGCAATACTACAATCATAGGACTCAACTCTAACTGGATTCAAATCATCTGATATCATTAGCAGCACGCCACCTCCTTTCCTATTATCTCTATCCTTCCTAAAAATACTGTACCCTTGACACTCGACACCAGTTAGTATGTCTGATTCTAATAGCCCGGTCTCACTAATACCTACAATCTGAGGTTGCAACATATTGACTAAGGCATCAAACTCTACCTTTTTTTTTGATACTCCTAGCATTCGTGTACAGACATAATAATGTACCTGCTGTTTCTTTTGTCTTGTCTGCAGTCTAATAAATAAATATTATTTATTAAAATAGGGAAATTATAATTTCTAGGTTTCTTAGGCAACCTAGGCAAAACATATGATTTAATCAACTTTATAATATAATTATTATGTTTATTAGCAAAACAAGTGTTCTCTGCCAGGTTGGCAGCAAAACACCCCAGAGGAAGACCAAGACATAGGTGGATTGATACGGTACAAAGTGCCTTAGATGATAGAAATATAAGATCTGATAATGTTGGAGTCTTGACAAGTAACAGACTGATTTGGAGGAAAATTATAGATAGGAAGTTAGTAATGATGTAATTTTTTTCATGTAGTACTATCATATCCTGTACACCCCTTGAGGGTACATGGCAGGAATTTGATGATGATGTTTATTATACTTCAGTGCTTAGGGACATAGGTTTGCTTCTAGTGATGGTATTGGTTTTAAACTTGGATCAATTAGGAAACTTTGTTTATGAAGATGAAAATAAATGAATACACTCAATGAAGAAAAAAATATAAACCGAATAACATAATAAATACTACAAGGGAAAAAAATATATATACAGTAAAACCCCATTTTTACGTTCATGCAATTTAAGTTTTCCTGCCATTTACGTCATTTTCCATTAGTCCCATCTTAAGGCCTATTCTTATGATATATTGTTTTCCCACCATCAACAACTCAATGTGGACGTTATTTCCCATGATTTGCTTTTTTTTCTTGGGTGGCAATACTGATTTTCAAATCGATTTCCTCTCATTCAATTCGATTTCTGCAAAAATTTGCACATTTTGTTTCCAGATGGCATTGCTTTTGGGTGTAGTTTCATTTCCACCATCACAGTGACTTGCATGCTTGCAGCAGTGATGTAGTGATGAGCGATATACCGTGATTTTTCAATCACAGTACAAATTGATATTGCAGAATTTCTGCTACGTAATTTAGTGTGTGATAGTTGCTTTCAAGTTGCGGTGGTGGATGATTCATTTTAGTAATGTGGAGAAAAAAAGACTGAAAATATATTTCGCTAGAAGAAAAGATGGCAATTCTGCGACGTGTGCATGCCGGACACACTTGTGCATTTAGCAAAAGATCATGGACTCTCTGTGTCCACTTTGAACACGATAGTAAAATACAGGTCAAACATTGAACTCAATGCAAAGCAATCTGGCGCTATGTCAAAAAAAACGAAAATATATCCGGACATAGACATATGATGAATTGGATAAACCTGTGGCAGAGTGGTTTGTTTCTACGAGAGCATCGGGTATTCCAGTTGATGGTACTATACTCCGAGCGAAAGCACTTGAATTTGCTGCGAGGTTGGGGATTAATGATTTTACTGCGCGTCAAATGGATGGATATATATAAATGGATATATATATATATATATATATATATATATATATGAAAAAGCTTTAATGACTGATACCGAGAGATAAAAAGATGACATGATATATTTGAAAAGATACTACTAGTTTCGTTGAATTGATCAACATCTTCAGGTATCACAATCAAAGAAGTATATAAAGAATTACAGAGACTTAAAATTGTAATAACAGAACAAGTACAAAAAGACAGTAGCGTGTTTGAAAACTTTTGTACTTGTTCTGTTATTACAGTTTTAAATCTGTAATTCTTTATATACTTCTTTGATTGTGATACCTGAAGATGTTGATCAATTCAATGAAACTAGTAAACCAGTAGTATCTTTTCAAATATATCATGTCATCTTTTTATCTCTTGGTATCAGTCATTAAAGCTTTTTTCATATCATTCCAACCGAGTAAAAATGAATTCTGAAAAAAAAAAATATATATATATATACATACATACATACAAGAATACCTTGTATAACGTGGTTTTGGGCTAACGCGGTTTTTATTATTACACTTATCATTATTAGATTAACATTGTCAACACTGACCTACGACTCCCGGGCGCCGCAAGTGACAGTCGAGAGCCACATTTATGCAGTAGTTATTCGATTGGCTCTCACATAGACGCGTTCTTTCCCCATGGCATTTCATTATTTACGTTAATATTAGTATTTAATATTTTTTTATTATTTAAGTATGAGTGAAAAGAGACAAAACAAAGAAGACATTGGAGTAACAAAAAAACGTAAGTGGTTGACATTAGAGAAGAAACTTGAAATTATAAAATGTCACGGGAATGGCGCTTCGTTTGCTAAAATAGCACATGAGAATTGAATGAATGAGTCATCTGTACGAACAATTATTCAGAGGCAAAGAAAAGATTAAACAACATGGAATGAGCACCGCTTCTTATATGTCAAAAGTGATCAAGAGAACTCGATCTTCTACAATGGAAAATATGGAACACCTTCTAATGATGTGGATTGAAGATTGTAATCAGAAAAAGATTCCTCTGAGTCAAATGTAATCCAGGCAAAAGCAACAAGTCTATATGACAAAATAAAAGAAAATGAAAGCGAAAATGAAGGAGGTACAACCAGTGAAACTTTTATAGCAAGTCGCGAGTGGTTCTACAATTTCAAAATGCGTATGGGACTCCATAACGTAAGAATCCCAGGTGAAAGCGCAAGTGCTGACACTAAAACTGCAGAATTATTTCTCAATGAATTGAAAGAGCTTATTGAGAAGGAATGCTACACAGATGATCAAATTTTTAACACTGACGAGACTGGCTTGTTCTGGAAAAGAATGCCATTGCACACATTTCTAGCAGAGAAGGAAAAAACACAAGCTGGGTATAAAGTGTCAAAAGACCGATTGACACTTTTACTAGGAGGTAATGCATTAGATGATTTAAAATTGAAGCCACTGTTAGTGAATAGAGCGGAAAACCTAAGAGCTCTTAAGGGCTTTACAAAAAACAATTTACCTGTTCATTTGGTGCTCGAATAAAAAAGTGTGGGTGACTTGTTCAATTTTTTTCGAAGACTGGTTTAAAACTTGTTTTTACCCTGAAGTTAAAAGCTATTGTAAAAAGAATGATATTCCTTTCAAAATTTTGCTTTTATTAGACAATGCACCAGGCCATCCAACTCTATTGACTGACTTATATGAAAATGTCAAGATTCATTTTTTCCCTCCAAACACAACATAAATTCTGCAGCTAATGGATCAAAGCGTTATCTCCACTTTCAAGGCTAACTATTTAAGACGAAATTTTGCTCAAGCTATTAAAGCTGCAGCAGAAGATTCTTGGTCTTTGAGTGAATTTTGGAAGAAATTTAACATAAAAGATGGCATTTGAAAATATTTATGAATTTTGGCAAGAAGTGACTCAAAGCAACATAAGAGCCATATGGCATAATATCTTGCCACATTGTTCAAAGGACTTTGTTATTACCTTTGCAACACAGAAAGAGGAAATCTCAACAGAAATTGTGATTTCTGTGAGATTTCAAACAAATGGGCAACAGATGGGCAAAGATCTTGGTTTTACAAGTTTAGATTGCAACAATGTGAACGAATGTATTGATTCTCATTCAAATGATCTATGATGAAACCCTTTTGGAGTTGGAACAACAAAGAGCCTATGAAGAAGACGAAGATGAGCCCACTGATGTCATGGTTGAAGAATTTTCCTTTTCTGACCTTTCAACTTTTGTGAGAAAAATCGACGAAGCTTCTAACTTTCTCATAAATGCCGACCCGAATTTGGAAAGAAGCATCAAAGTGAGACAAAGTCTCAATAATGCCATCAAATGCTACAGAGATCTAGTACTTGAAGAGACAAAGAAGACAAGGATGGTTCAACGAACACTAAAAGACTACTTTAGTAAAAAGTAAATTACTGTATGCTAAAATTGAAGCAATATTTGTTTTGTTTTCTACAACTTTTATATCAGTTTAAAAGGATTTTATTTGTTATTTAGTTAATAAAAATACAATTTTTTTTTCATTTTTAAACATTTTTATTATCCTAAATTTTTGTAATAAATAAGTTAAATTGAAAACCTTTATAAATAGACTTCGAACAACGTGGTTTTACATAGCGCGGACGCTTCTTGGAACCAATTAACCGCGCTATACAAGATATTCCTGTATATATATTTTTTTTCCCTTGTAGTATTTATAATGTTATTTAATTTATATATATATTTTTTTTTCATTGAATGTATTCATTTATCTTCACCTTCATAAACAAAGTTTCCTAATTGCTCCAAGTTTATAACAAATACCACCACTGGTGTTTGCCTAAGCACCCAAGTATAATAATTATAATAATTATGTTATAAAAGTGATTAAACCATATGTATTGTTTCATATAATGATTAAAATACACACATAAGGAAACACACATCTGTTGTGCATGTGTGTGTGTATACACACACACACACACACACACACACACACAACAGATTTAACTGTATTGTGAATTTGTTTCAAAACTTAAAAATTAGGAAGTCTTCATGATGGGGATTATACTTCAAATTGGTAAGATGCTTTGATTATTTGATAAATGGATTCTTGATCTGTAGCAATATTAAAAATTATTTACAGTATATCAAAATACACATGGGGTCAATTAAGGTCAAAGCTCAGTAACTGGGATGAGACCTTTCATCTAGCTTTTTAAGGAATGCAGAGAACTGACTGAAGCTTCTGACTTGATGTTCAATCCTCACCTTCTTAAGGTGCACATTAGTAGGTATCTAATTGTGAGCAAAAAACAATGGGCTGGCAATTTGGAATTTAGTCGAACAAATTCTTATTGGCTTAAAAATAAAATGATGGTACAAAATAACAGAATTTCTTGCTGGCTGGGGGTTGTGTTGCCCAGTTAAACAAGGCCACTGCTGTTTTCATCAGGGAACCAGTGCGGTTTCAAAGTAGTTACTTTGAAAGATTGTTAAATGAAATATGCAGTAAATGCATGATGGTAGAAAATTCCCAAAAGAAATGCAATCAGGAGTACATATCAATACTTGAAGTAAAAAATAGCCATCAAAAACTTGAAATGTAGAAGAGTAGCTGGAGTAGATTATATTTGACCAGAGATACTCAAATATGGAGGTATAAAAGTAATACAGTTACTATGATGCATAATTCAGAAGCCCTGGGCACACTGTCAAATTCCAGATGAGTGGAATAGCATTCTATAGTATCCATCTATAAAATGAGGAATTAAGCTGAGCATGAGAATTACAGAGGAAATTTCTCGCTGAGTATTCTTGGTAAAATTTATGCAAGCATACTTGAGAAAAAGCCAAGAAAAATGTCGAAGGGAATCTTGGAGAACAAGCTGAGTTCGTACGAATTTAGGTTGTTGGAATCAGATTTTTAATTTAAGCCAAATAGTTGAGAAATCATGACAATATAACAAGGACCTGTATTTGAATTTTGTAGATATAGAAAAGGCATATGACAAAGTACCAAGTGAAAAAAAATGTTCAAAACACTATAACTATATGGAGTAAATAGTATGCTATATCAAACAATATATAGTCTATATCTGAGTTGTAAGTCAGCAGTTAGGATTGAAGTATTTACAGGAAGATGGTTTTGATATTAAATCAGGTGTGAGATAAGGATGCGTATATCTCCACAGTAATGTGACATTACTCATGCTATCAAAATTGGAAATATTTATTTCGGCTGTTTACTTTATGCAAAGATGATGCTATACTCCTAAACAAATCTGGTAGAAGTCTGCAGGATTCTCTGACTACAACCTTTCATGAGTAGGAGTCAAAAGAAAAAAAAAAAACAATTTCAGGATAACTTATACCAAATCTTAATCCTTCATACAGATATGTCAGACTCTAGCGATGAATTTCTGAACATTGTTACAATTACAGACATAGAATTAAGGCCATACAAGAAGATTGTTTGGTACTAAATCATTTGTAAGGTAAGAATGCACATTTACTCCACTGTTATTTATCATCTATATGGGTCATGTTATGAAGGAAAGTAGCATTAAGTCTGATATCAAAATTAGAAATGTTCAACTCAGCTCTTCATTAAATTATGCAAATGATGTTGTACTGCTTAAATAAATCCTGTATACATCTACAGGGTTACATAACTAAATTGAGTAACTACTGATAAATCATCATCAAATTCCTGACATGAACTCTCAGGATATATAGGATATTATGATAGTAGTATATGAAAGTTCAATGAAAGTGCAGATGACATTGTTCTTTTAGCAAAAAATAAAGATGCTCAGAAAATGCTAAATGACCTTGATAGAGAAAGAAGGGAAAAAAAGATTAATTTAACTAAACCAAAAACTGATGACAAAGTAAGTTTCATGGCTTATACACATAAGAGAAATTATATACAATTTATTCAAAAACTCCAATATATTTCATCCATATGTGGATATCATCAGGGCAATACAGTTAACTACGTTCAGAAGATGAATTAAAATAATGAGTCATAAATCATGCATATATATACAGGTGGTCCATGGGTTATGGACAACTCGAATTATGACATTCTGTACTTACGAACAATTCCATCCTCTCTAGCACCAGAATCTGATCCTGATTCTCCAGCACCATCTCCATTATCATCATCTGATTAATGTTAGCCTACCTTCTGTTTATGTTCTGTATGTTTGAATTAAAACAAAGAGCACAATAGTTTCTGTAACTTATTATTACATTACAGCAGTATTATTATTACTATTACAGTATTACACTGTATTATTATTGCCACATATGAGCCATTATAGTATTATTTTTATTATTACTGTATATGCGCTGTTCATCAGGGATCTGAGCTACATACAAATCAAACCTAAAGATTATCTCAGGAATGTATTTCATCCATAACCTGGGGACTGCCTGTATTAACTTGTGTCTCAGTCGCAATTGAAGTATATGATATTATGCTATTAGAGTTCAAAGAAACAATTGTAGTAAGTTGCATAGATTAAAAAAATTAAAATAATTATTAATTAAAAAAATAACTTAAGAGCAATTAATAGTGATAACTCCTCAAAACTTGGATATTGGCATACAATCTGATTGGTTCAGATTCATTCCACGTGTTTCAAGGAAGAGATGACCAAATTTGAACTTGCTGGAGTGAAGAAGTTTTGTCTAGTTCCAAAGAACTCTCTGCATTAAGAAATGCATGAACTGACCAGGGATTCTTACTAATATAAGTCCACACTTTTTTTTTTTTTGTGGTGCACCCTGTTAGCTATCTACCTGGATACTGAATTAATGAGGAAGAGCTGGCAATTTCGTTTTTAGCCGACCAAATTGTATTCTAGTTGCTTAAGCTACTATGTAAAATGATGGTACATCACGACAGAATTTCATAATGGCTGTGGCGTTGCCTGGTTAACAAAGCCCCCATTGTTTTTGTTAAGGAACTAGGGCAAACAGTGCAAACTCAGCTACTAGAAAAAATCCCGGAACCAATTGTAACTCAACTTCAGCAGAGGTCAAGATTGGTACCATCATCATACGAAGCATCAATGGAAAAGAATTGAAACTAGCAGAAGAATTGCATAAGCATCAGTTCGACATAGCAGACGTGACTGAAACAAAAAAAAGACAAAAATAGGTGAGATCTTTCTAAGCAACAAATGAAAGATGTTAAATTCAGGAAATAACAATCAGGGAAAAGATGAAATAACTATGTATATTCAACACAAAATAGTGGATATTGCCTGCCATTTATTGGCAGGCAATATTCATTAGAGTGATTGGGACAAATATCAGAATGGGGAACTGGACAGTGAGACTTATTTGTGCCTATGATCCTACATAAGGTTTTGCTAAGGAAGAAATAGAGGAATTTTTCAAGGCATTAGAGAAGACAGCTGACACAACGAAAAAGGAAAAGTTGGTCCTTGTTGGAGATCTAAACAGCAGAGTAGGAAATAATTTCCAGACATATAGAAATGTTCGGGGAAAATTTGGAGAAAAGAGCAAAGCTAATAATAATGGTAAGTGCCTGCTGGATTTCTGTTCAGCACATGGACTAGTTATTACCAACACCATGTTCTGGAGAGAAGATGCAAGAAATAAGAAAAGTCTCATTGACCAGGTTATAGTTGAGAGCAATGCCTTCCCACTGGTTCAAAGAGTATACAGAGGATTTGAAAGAGGAAGTGATCACTATTTAGTTTTCAGCAGGATAAAATTGAATTTCATATTGAAAAGAAGAGTGTGTAAGAAAGTTTTAAAATGAATTAAAGTTGAGCAGCTTTCAGAGGTGAACTACAGATCAAATACACAAATGTTATTCAAGAAAAACTAAAATTGTTTGAAAACAAGAACCAAACCTTGGAAGTAAGGACAGAAAAATCAGAATGCCATGGCAGACTTAAAAGAGAAAGTGAAGAAAAAGAAGAAATCATATTGAAAGTTCCTAGAAGGTGAGCTAGCTTGTGCTCTTAGAGAATACAGAGACAAATGTAAGAAAACAATGCATTGTGTAAAACTAGCTAAACAAAAGTCGTGGGAAGATGTCGGTAAGAAAATAAAAAAAAATGAAGGTTCAAAAATAATCTGAAAAAGCTTAGAAATGGAGAAAAGAGTATTGCAAAAGGAATCAGAGGTTATAAACATGACATGAAAATTGAAGATAAAGATATTCTAGATGTCTGGAGTAATTACTTTGAAAGATTGCTAAATAAAATAAGCACTGTCAGCATGGTAGTAGAAATGTCAGCACAAAAATGAAGTCAGGAATACTTACTTGAGGTAGAAAAAGACAGCTGGAGTAGATGAAATTCGACCAGAAATGTCAAATATAGAGTTAAAGAACTTTTACAGCTATTGCACTTCATAATTTAAAAGACCTGAACAGATGGTCAAATTCCACATCTATACACATCTATAAAAAGGAAAATAAAATAAAGGAGAATTTCAGATGTATTCCCCTACTGAATGTTCCTTGTGAGATTTATGCAGGTATGCTTGAGAAACAGCTAAGAAGCATTGTGGAAGGGAAACTTGGTGAAGAACAAGCTTGATTCAGGCCAAATAAAGATTGGTAGTATCAGATTTTCACTTTAAGACAAATAGTTGAGAAATCATGGGAATATAACAAGAATCTGTATTTAAGTTTTGTAGATCTGGAAAAGGCCTATGACACAGTGCCAAGAAGAAAGCTCTCCAAAATGCTACAGCTATATGTGGTAAATGAGACATTTTATAAGGCAATACTTGAGTTGTAATTTAGCAGGTACAATTAAAGGAGGCACAGGAAGATAGTTAAATCAGGTGTGAGACAAGGATGTGCATTATCCCCTCTCTTGTTCATCATCTAGATCAATCACATTATGAAGGAAAGTGATATTAAACCTGATTTCAAAATTGAAGATGTTAATCTCAGTTCTTTACTTTATGTAGATGATGTTTACTTTTGAATAATCCAGTACAAGTCTTCATGATTCCCTGACTAAATTGATAACTATTGTAATACATTTTTTTATGAAAATCAGCAATAAAAAAACAAACAAAGACAGTGAAAATAGTCAGAAACATTGAAAATTTCAACTGTATCCTGAATGGTGATCCTAAAGAACAAGTAAAGCATTTCAGCTATTTAGGTACAAATTTTAGTGAAGATGGCAAATTAAATATGGAAATAGACAACAGAATTAGTAAACCTGGTATGGTAGGAAGTCAACTGAATAAATTTATATGGAATAAGAAAGAAATTAGTTGAAACACTAAATTAGCTATATGCAAGACAGTCTTCAAACCAGTTTTAACTTATGGATCTGAGAGCTGAGCTAGAAATAAAACACTTGATCAAAGACTGGAGGCTACAGATATGAGAGTTCAGAGAAAGATTAGTGGAGTGATCAGATGCATCAATGGCAGTATTGTATTAAACATGAGAAAAGAACTTGCCATTGTTAGCATTCAGGAATGCGTTAGCAGAACTAATCTCGGATGGTATGGTCACTTAAACAGAATTTGGAGAGGAAAGATTAGTAAAATAAGTATTCTTTGTCATGTTAGCAGGAAAAAGACCAGAGGAATACCAAGAGGTGGATCGATACAGGAAAAATGCCTTGGAACATATTTCCATATGTCTTATATTTATTTAGCTGACTTCCTACCATACCAGCTTTATTAATTGTGTTGTCTATTCCCATATTTAATTTGCCATTTTTATTAAAAATTGTGATACCTAAATTTTATTTATTTATATAAATAAATTTTATAAATATATGTAGTATATTTATTCTAAATATATTACAGCAGTTATTCAGTTTGGTCAAGGAATCCTTCAGACTTGTCCTGGATTTATTTAGGAGTATAACATCATCTGCATAAAGTAAAGAGCTGAGGTTAACATCTCCAGTTTTGATATCAGTCTTAATACTGCTTTCCTTCATAATGTGATCCATATAGATAATGAATAACAGCAGACATAATGTACACCCTGATTGCACATCTGATTTAACATCAAACCATCTTCATGTATATCCTTCAATTCTAACTGTTGATTTTACAACTCAAATTGAGACTGTGTATTGTTGATATAATGTCCCATTTAGACCAATATAATGATGGTTATGTTGTTTTGAATAGTTTTCCTCTTGGCATCTTGTCATATGCTTTTTCCAGATCTACAAAACTTAAGCTTCTCGTCCACAATTTTTCTTAGCCATTTCTCAAGAATACTTGCATAAATCTTATCTGGAATACATAGTAGAGAAATTCCTCTGTAATTCTCACATTCGACTTTATTCTCTTTTTTATAGATGGCTACTATGAGCACTCTACTCTGATTATCTGCAATTTAATCCTCTGACCAGTCCTTCTGAATTATGCAGTGTAGCCACTGTAAAACTTTTCTATCTCCATATTTTAGCATTTCTGTTTGAATATCATATATTCCAGTTATTTTCCGCATTTCAGGTTACTACTATACTGTCACTGCTTGTTTCAATTAGCAATCTTTCAAAGTAATTCACCTCATTCATCAAGAATATCTTCATCCTCAGTTTTCATGTCTCTTTTATCATCTTTAATTCCTTTTACAGTACTCTTTCCTTCATTTCTCAGCCTTTCAATGGCCTCCGGAATATTTTACCACCTTCCTGATATTTATTTTCTCTGTTCTTACCAAAGTCTTCCCATGAATTTTGTTTAATTAGTTTTACACAATGCTTTGCTTTCTTACATTTTTCTCTGTATTCCTTACGAGCACAAGCTGATTTACTTGCCAAGAACTTTTGATATGCTATCTTATTTTCCTTGACTCCCTCCTTAACTTCCTGAGTTCACCATGAAGTTCTGATTTTTCTATCCTTGCAGATTTCCTCACCACATGCCTCTCTGGCTGAATCATTCAAGTTTTTCTTTAGTGTTTGCCACTAAATGCTCTGTAAAATCTCGATGTAGCTTAAAAATACCAAAGCGCTTTACATCAATTTTTTTACATAGGTCAAGTCCCATGAGAACTGTAAATAACCTTGTTTGTTTCTATGTATATTTTGCAAAATATTAATGTAGTTAACCCTGTGAAGTGAATGTATTTACTGTTTTAACATCAAAAACAAAGGCAATGCTTTCCCATCGGGGAACTTTGTATATAGTTATGTGTAAGAGCTCAGGAAAGTGGTTTACTAGTTTTGTATATAAGAGTTGCCTACAAGCTCTGCGCTGACACTTTTAAAGTTAGTGTCCAAGAGTGCTGCTAGGTTTAGTGAAGTTTCTGCGGCCCGAAAGGAGAAGCAAAGTATCAAAGAGGTCCGCTAGTTTTAGAGACAAGTGTCTGCGCCCGGCAAAATACGATCAAAAGAATGCACGAAGGAGAACAAAGAGCGGGTCAAACTTAAAGGAAGATGAAAGAGAAATGCGAAATTCTTCGGGGTTTACTTCCCTTAGTGCAAGGTCCCGAGATCAGAGAATAAAAGGAGACTGAGCCGAGCACGAGGGGCTTCCAGTCATCGCCAGAGAGAGAGAACAGATTCGGGACTCCATAAGAGAGTCAGTTGGCAGCAATTACAATCATTGGAGGTGGCAGTTAGAGCTATTGGAAACGACAGATGGAAAAGCCAGTCATCCAGGCCTTACAGCGAGCCCAAGCAGAGGAAATAAGGCAATGTAAATTACCCGAAGCAACTTCGCTCAGAAGATTTTCTTTTTCGCCGTAGGAGAACAACCTTTTCCAGTCTCAGTCCACGGCCCACTATTTTCCCAATGAAATACTGCTGAATGCCAGACATTCCTGAAGGAAACTCGAGATCTGAGATAAAAGAAAAGCCATAAGACTGTAGTGAAAGACTTTTGATTGAATGTGCGATGCAGAGTCTTTTTTAAGTTCAAACTTTTTGTATATTCTTTCTCATAGTAGGTAGTAGATGGACTTTTAAGAGATTGTTCAATAGTGATAAGAAGTGTCTTTAAGAGAATCAATTGGCATGTTGGAAGTTGATATAAAAATTAAACAGAGAGTTAGCTAACCTCTTTGCGAGTATACTAGAAGTTTAATAAGTTGGAATTGTAAGCAGAGAGTACATAAGGTTTTGAGTTAAAGAGATTATTTAATGTTGAAGTAAAAAGGTTCTAATTTTATGATGAAGATTTTATAAATGGATAGAGAAAGCAATCTCCCTATTGTTTAATTCATGCATTATATGTAAATAAATGTGTTTTAATTATTTGTTAAAAGAGTGCTGCCTGATCCTTTATTTTACAACTGCACTGTTCCTAAATAAATCGGACTTGTGAGCAGGAAACAACTAAGGCATTAAAAGCACAGTTTTATTACTTAAGAACCACGACTGTTTATGTAAACTTTGTTGAAGGAAGTTACACTAGTAAGAAAGAGAGAGATCTACCGGAAGTTTTATTGAGTCTTATGCCGAATATTTGATATACTGATGGCGCAGTCTGACAAATAAATTTTTCAGTGTTCATAGGCATACGAAAGGTGGATAAACATAATACGCAGTAGAGTAATTGCAAAAGGTTACGAGAGAGAAAGCACATACAGCTAAATAGAATAATGGTATATAAAGTATAGAGTAAAGACATTATAACTAATAGCAAGTAACAGCTTTACATTTACAGTTCCAATGTTTGGTTCTTGTTTTCAGACTCTTTCAGTTTTTCTTGAATAACATTTGTGTATTTGAGTCTACAGGTCATATCTGATAGCTGTTCAACTTTGATTTGTTTCAAAACTTTCTTATACACCTTTCTTTTCAATATGAAGTTCAATTCTATCTTTCTCAACACTAAATGGTGATCACTTCCTATTTCAAATCCTCTGTATGTTCTTGTGTCCTGAACCAGTGAACAAACATCACTATCAACAATAACATAGTTAATGAGACTTTGCTTATTCCTTGCATCTTCTCTCCATGTGAATTTGTGCACATTATTATGGATTATGGTGTTAGTAATAACTAGTCCATGTCCTGAGCAGAAATCTTGCAGTCATTTAACATTGTTGTTAGCTTTACTCTTTTCTCCAGATTTTCCCCAGAACATTTCTAAATGTCTGGTAATAATTTTCTACTCTGCTGTTTAGATCTCCAAGAAGGACCGACTGCCTTTTTCATTGTGTGAGCCCTGACTTCTAATGCATCAAAATATTCCTGCATTTCTTCTTTAGTAGTACCTTCTGTTGGACCATAAGCACAAATGTCTCATTGTCCAGTTCCCCATTTTGATATTAGTCCACATCACTGTACTCTGATATTACCTGCTTCTTATGTTGGTTATTCCAATCTTGATTTCTGCTGATGTTAAGTTTGTATGTGTTCTGAGATTTGTTCCAGTAGCTAACTGACATTTTGCTGTTTAAACAGGTGACACCCCAGATGGCATAAAATTCTGTCATGTTGTGTGCCCATTTTGAGTTATGGTTTAAACCAACAAGAATACAGTTTGGTTAGCTAAATCCCAAATTGCCAACCCATCCTCATTTGTTCAGTATCCGGTAGGTACCCAACAGGATGCACCATGAAAAGGTAAGGATTGGACATCAGATCAAAAGGCCATCTGGAGGTCTGCTCCCAGTTACCGAGCTGAAAGATTACATAAAAAAATTTCGTGAAGCCTACATTCATCATCCTAACCTGAACAGAAATAGCTTTCTTAAACTTTCCTGAGAAGTTAACTTACTCAGTATTCCTCATGACTGTGTTAAATAATTTATTGATCAATAATTTCACTGTCCTTCCCTTGAATTTTAATAGTTACAGATTGAGCTCTCCTTTCTTTTTGCAGTGAATATTACCTTTTGCACTATAATTTTTTGTCTTTTTAACTGTTCACACTGCAGAATAGTCTTCTTCGATGTAAATAGTTCAAATATTCTCTTATAAATATTTATTTCCGCCATAAGTGAATTTTCTTATTTTTTAATTAGAATATATGCTTGATCTGTTATTACAAAAATTATATTTTTTTCTAAACTCGTAGATAATAGGATAATCTTATTTTCATGATCTTACTTTCGAACTTATCATCACATTTTTATTTATTCATTTTATTTATTTTTATCATAGGATAAATCATTAATAAACGCTAATAAATCATTTGAAAGTGTATGTTAATATTCGGTTTTATTTGCTGGTTTAATCAACAGAATAATATATTTATGAGGATATTAGGAAAGAACTTGACATTGCCAGCATCCAGGAATGCGTTAGCAGAGCTAATCTCAGGTGGTATGGTCACTTAAATAGAATGGGAGAGGAAAGATTAACAAAACAAGTGTTCTCTGC